>NC_057850.1:95431059-95733317 GCF_015237465.2 Chelonia mydas
CTTTTCCAGTTCTCATTATTGTCTTTAATATTTTTTTCCCCTCACACAAGTTTCTATCAACTGATTTCACCATTACTAATGTTGTGGAATATGTCTGCTATTGCTTCTGCTTTTTCTTCATTACAGCTTTTTATCCCTTACCCTTCTACAATGAGACTTGATATATAAACTTGCTTTTACTCTGTATTCCACTCATTGTGCTAATCTGGCTGCATACTCTGATGTTTTCGTATCTTTATTTTCTCTTGGTACTTTCTCCACCCCACCCCCCTTTTTTTTTTGCCTTTTTAACAGTCCTCTGTGCAATTGGCTTTTTTCTTTTATATTTCAGTAGGTCCTCACTATTCACTGTATTTTTCACTTTTGTATATGCCTTGTTCCTTTTCTTAATTGCTTTTTTTTACACTCCTTTACCTTTTGGATCACTTGCTATCTTAGGTATAGCTAACTTTGCTGCCATTGATTCTCTTAGTTATAATGCTACTAAATCCCTGAATGTCATCATCATTGTTCATTAGTACTTTCATGACATTTTGCTTCTAAATGGTTCCAAGTTTTCTTTTTTTTAATATTCCACATAGGGGGCCTTCCACCATCCTCACCATTGCCTTTACCTTTGTATATTATAAGCACAGGTAAGTGATCAACTTCCCAGCTGCAGTTACTTGTGATACTACTTGACCCAATCCCCATCCTCCTTCTTCCTAAGGAATTTTTCCTTTATTCTGTTCTAATCAGCCTCCTTGTAGCTTAACTGCTAATTTGCTAAAGGGGCACCACTTGGAGCACTGAATTGCTCCCAGGAGTAGTGCATAAAGTCATCTGGGTCCATTAGGCTCCAATTGTCCTGAAGGGCCATTAGTTCCATGACAGGTTCATATAAATACTTCAGTTCTTACAGATTAGTAGAGATAAGGGTATATATAATCCTGGAAATTGCTTATGGAACTCTGGATTCCATGTTAGATGAGACCACTTGGGTCTTTCCAAGTATTCAAATACAAGTTTCACACAGCATAATATGGTGGGAGGACTCCTTGCCAGGCTGGCCATAACTTGTATTAGAACAGTGACCAAAGATACCACTTCAATTTATTTTATCTTCAAATATCTGTATACATTCCAGATGGGATCTTATATAAACCCTTTAAATTCTTTGTGGGAATGGACTTCCCTCATTGAAACCTGGACTGCACACTGAATTAAATGAACCAGTCCTTTTAGACTAAGTAGTTTCTGGCATTCCCTCTTCTAAAACAGGCCGGGACCCTGACCCAAAAAGCTACTAAGCAGTCTGTTATTGAAAATAGCAAACACTATAGTTCTGACTTTGTTTGCAGAAAATCTTTTCATATTGCAGCCATCCCCTTATCTGCCTAATATTTTGCTTATCTTCAAATTTGATGAGGAATCTTAATTGTGGAGGTCCTATCACCATACCTCACTCCCTCTCCTGGATATTAAAATGCTTTCCAAGATTCTAGCCACAGGCCTGAATCTGCTTTTAGCTTTATTTATTACACCTAATAAAGTTGAATTTATAACAGACAGTCAAACATTAGTGAATTTTGGTCTCTGTGTCTGGAACATGATGTTGTCTCCTTGGATGCAGACAAATGATTGGACAGAGTAGCGTCAAGGTATCTTTTAGAAGCAATTAATTGTTTAAATTTAGGACCCAACATTAGGTCTAAAATCCAAATAAGTCCCTAACTATTACAGTGATCAGATCTTCTCTGAACACTTTAATGTTAGGAAGGGAAAGATGACGGGGTACCCTCAATTCTCTGTGACTGTTCACCTTAAGAAGGCAACTAGAAGACCCCACATTCAGTTTACAGCCTGATAAAGTTTACAGCCTGATAAAGACACACAGAGTTCATAATCTCACACAGAATTCATAAATTCTAAAACAGATCCCCAAATCATCATAATTAGTATGAAAGTTTATTTTGCTTTTAGGAAGCAGAAAAGAGTTATAGTTTCTGAGGGAAAAAAACAACCAAAAATGATTGCTGCTTGAGACACTGCTTCCAAATCAGAAGTTATGGAGGGCCCTGTAGCCAGTCCCACCTCTACTATGTACAAGTGGAAATGTTACTGTAATACTTATTGCTCTACTTCTGTACCACATGGCTTGGAACATGAGGTGCTTTGTTCTGATGAAGAGTTTGTGACTGATGATAAGATCTGCCTCCTGGGACCTAAATGTCTATGATCAACATATATATTAAAAGTACCACATAGCCTAGAACCATAAATGCATTTAGAGATTCTACAGCAGCCTGAATGGTTCAACCTGAGCATGAAGTGTGATGCAAAATAAGTGTTTATCTAACTAATTATTAGAATGCACATTGCAAAACTACTCACCAAAGTTCACCATAGTTGGTCAGCCAGTGCTTGCATAGAAGGTGATTTATGGAGTGAAATGAATGTATCTTTATACACATAGTATATAGGAATTATGATTTGGAACTTTTGTGGTTGCTCTTTCACATTTGTGTTTCTACATGTGTCTTGGTGAAAAGATGAAGTACTGCAATTAGTAGCTTCTTTACCAGTTTCACAATGATGGTAGAGAGCTTTTCCTTCACTGACAGCAAAAATACATGAATTTCTAATTGGAGAAATCTTAACTTAGTCCAGCAGCTAATTCGGAGATCAGACTGTTTCCCATTGGCCTCAGGAACATATTCCCTTTCGAGCAAGGGCATCTGCAAGTTTGCAGATGACACTAAACTGGGAGGAGTCGTAGATACACTGGAGGGTAGGGATAGGATACAGAGGGACCTAGACAAATTAGAGGACTGGGCCAAAAGAAATCTGATGAGGTTCAACACGGGCAAGTGAAGAGTCCTGCACTTAGGACAGAAGAATCCCATGCACTGCTACAGACTAGGGACCGAATGGCTAGGCAGCTGTTCTGCAGAAAAGGATCTAGGGGTTACAGTGGATGAGAAGCTGGATATGAGTCAACAGTATGCCCTTGTTACCAAGAAGGCCAATGGCATTTTGGGCTGTAGAAGTAGGGGCATTGCCAGCAGATCAAGGAACGTGATCGTTCCCCTCTATTCGACATTGGTGAGGCCTCATCTGGAGTACTGTGTCCAGTTTTGGGCTTCACACTACAAGAAGGATGTGGAAAACTTGGAAAGTGTCCAATGGAGGGCAACAAAAATGATCAGGGGACTGGAACACTTGACTTATGTACAGGCTGAGGGAACTGGGATTGTTTAGCCTGCGGAAGAGAAGAATGAGCGGGGATTTGATAGCTACTTTCAACTACCTGAAAGGGGGTCCCAAAGAAGATGGATCTAGAATGTTCTCAGTGGTAGCAGGTGATGGAACAAGGAGTAATGGTCTCAAGTTGCAGTGGGGGAGGGTTAGATTGGATATTAGGAAAAACTTTTTCACTAGGAGGGTGGTGAAACACTGGAATGAGTGACCTAGGGAGGTGGTGGAATCTCCTTCCTTAGAAGTTTTTAAGGTCAGGCTTGTCAGAGCCCTGGCTGGGATGATTTCGTTGGGGATTGGTCCTGCTTTGAGCAGGGGGTTGGACTAAATAACCTCCTGAGGTTCCTTCCAACCCTGATATTCTATGATTCTATTATCTTAATGGAATCCATAACATTTTATTTTTAAAGATTGCTTTTTCTTCGTAAATCTTTGAACTTCTGATTTTATTATATATTAGGACTGTCAAGCAATTAAAAAATAATCTTGATTAATCACACAATTAAAAAAAAATAATCTCAATTAATTGTGTGATTAAAAAAATAATCTCGATTAATCACACTGTTAATGATACAAGGACTACTTGTGGCACCTTAGAGACTAACCAATTTATTTGAGCCTGAGCTTTCGTGAGCTACAGCTCACTTCATCGGATGCATACTGTGGAAACTGCAGAAGACATTCTAAGGTGCCACAAGTACTCCTTTTCTTTTTGCAAATACAGACTAACATGGCTGTTACTCTGAAAACTGTTAATGATAGAATACCATTTATTTAAATATTTTGGACATTGTCTACATTTTCAAATATATTGATTTCAATTACAACACTGAATATAAAGTGTACAGTGCTCTTTATATTTTTTATTGCAAATATTTGCACTGTAAAAAACATGATAGTATTTTTCAATTCACCTAATAAAAGTGCTGTAGTGCAATTTCTTTATCATGAAAGTTGAACTTACAAATGTAGAATTATCTACAAAAAATAACTGCACTCAAAAACAAAACAATGTAAAACTTTAGAGCCTACAAGTCCACTCCGTCCCACTTCTTGTTCAGCCAATTGCTCAGTCAAACAAGTTTGTTTACATTTGCAGGATATAATGCTGCCCACTTCTTATTTACAATGTCACCTAAAAATGAGACCAGGCGTTCGCATGGCACTGTTGTAGCTGGCATAGCAAAATATTTATGTGGTAGAGGTGCTAAAGATTCATATGTCCCTTTATGCTTCAACCACCATTCCAGAGAACATGCGTCCATGTTGATGATGGGTTCTGCTCAATAATGATCCAAAGCCGTGTGTACGGCTCATTAGCACTGATCCCCCACTTGATAAGGCAACTCCCATCTTTTCATGTGCTGTGTATTTATACCTCTTTACTGTATTTTCCACTCCATGCATCTGATGAAGTGGGTTTTAGCCCATGAAAGCTTATGCCCAAATAAATTTGTTAGTCTCTAAGGTGCCACAAGGACTTGTTTTTGCTGATACAGACTAACATGGCTACCACTCTGAAACATGTTCATTTTCATCATCTGAGTCAGATAATACCAGCAGAAGGTTGATTTTCTTTTTGGGTGGTTCGGGTTTTGCAGTTTTCAAATTGGAGTGTTGCTATTTTAAGACTTCTGACAACATGCTCCACAGCTCATCCCACTCAGATTTTGGAAGGCACTTCAGATTTTTAAACCTTGGGTCGAGTGCAGTAGCTATCTTTAGAAACTGTAGATTGGTTCCTTCTCTGTGTTTTGTCAAATCTTCAGGGCAAGTGTTCTTAAAACGAACAATATGTGCTGGGTCATCACCTGAGACTGCTATAACATGAAATATATGGCAGAATGCAGGTAAAACAAAGCAGGTGACATACAATTCCCCCCAAGGAGTTGAGTCACAAATTTAATTATTGCATTAATTTTTTAACAAGCATCATCAGCATGGAAGCATGTCCTCTGGAATAGTGGCCGAAGCATGAAGGGAGATATAACTGTTTAGTATATCTGGCATGGCAATGCCAGCTACAAAAGTGCCATGTGAATGTCTGTTCTCACTTTCCGGTGACATTGTAAACAAGAAGCAGGCAGCATTATCTCCCATAAATGTAAACAAACCTGTTTCTCTTAGTGATTGGCTGAACAAGAAGTAGGACTGAGTGGACTTGAAGACTCTAAACTGTTACATAAATGCACTCAGAAACAAAACAGTGTAACAAAAAAATCCTTGCACTTTCATGATAAAGAGATTGCACTATAGTACTTGTATGAGATGAATTGAAAAATACTATTTCTTTTGTTTATAATTTTTACAGTGCAAATATGTGTAATAAAAATAATATAAAGTGAGTACTGGACACTTTGTATTCTGTGTTGTAATTGAAATCAATTATTTGAAAATGTAGAAAAACATCCATAAGTATTTAATAAATTTCAATTGGTATTCTATGGTTTAACAGTGCAAATTAAAACTGTGATTAATCACAATTAATTTGAGTTAATTGCATGAGTTAACTGCAATTAATCGACAGCCCTATTATATATATTTTCTGTCTGCTGTCATTTAACATCTTTGGTAGTACTCTGTGAACACCAGGGAAGCTCCAGAAGTTTGATGTTTGGATAAACAAAAATATGGATACAAGAAAGACTTACGTAGAGCGTGGGGGAATTCAGCACAGATTCACTCAAAAAACACAGTTAATGATGATCTCACAACATGCATGGAGCCTGCCAGAAACGTTCATGGCTCTAAAATAAAAAGTATGTCCCTTCCCCCAAAGCGTTTACAATTGAAATTAGTTACATTAAATGCTGAGTAAAGATATCAGACACTGAGGGTATTTCTACATGGGAATGATAACCTGGCCAGCCTTGGGATTAGCTCATCTTGGACTCGTACGGCTTAGGCTTCAAAGTTAAAAAATCACTGTTTAGAAGATGTTTGGGCTCAGGCTGCAGCCTGAGCTCTGGCACCTTGTGCGGGTGGAGGGTCCCAGAGCTCAGGCTGGAGCCTGAGTCCAAACATCTACACAGTGATTTTTAGCCCCACATCCCGAGCTCCGTGAACCTGAGTCAGCTGACCCAGGTTAGCTGCAGCTATGCTTTTATCCTTCTGTTGACATACCCTGATGGAAGGAATAGGGTGAGGCAATGATAAATTTACAGGAATACTACCCTACCTTTTCTTTGGTTAGTAACACAAACAGAAGAGTGGACATAGATAGAAGAGAGCAGCAAAGTATTTAGCCAGTTAGCAGTAGAAAGAGACCATCATTTTCTTCAGAGATGGTCCAAACTCCTGCTTCTGGCCTCATTGCTCACTTGCCTTAGCTATTTTGAAAGGTACTTCAGAACAAAATACAAGTCACTGTGGTTAACTCTCGTCTCTTCTTCTTCTGGTAAGGAGACTTTCTCAGCTCCCTACATTTTTTTCCCTTATGAGGAACAAAGTCCTTTTCATATGGACTTTGCTCTGTGTGGCCCTCATCTCACAAAGGGACCCACAACTGCAGACAAGTCAAATTTCAAGACTAGGGTTTTGTTTGTTTATTGCTGGATTGGATTTTTGTTTTGGTTTGGGTTTTTTGGATACGGAGGAGGGAATGGAAGGGCTTAAATGGTTGTTTGGGTTTCTCTTCATCTTTCTTTATGATGCTATATGGTGAAAAAAAATAACATTTAAATGTTTGTCAGATAGCATCAGGAGCAATTTTTGGTATGAGAATGCAATGCTAGGTCATTCTATTATTCTATTCAACTGAAGTATTTAAAATACTCAGAGTGCCAGTATAATCACATTGTCAATTCTACTTCCACTTAATCACCCAACAAAATAATACATCTATTGACCTCAGTTTTTTCTCTACACTTTCCTATACCACTACTTACCCTACATTCTACAGACTGAATAGGAGTTAAATTTTTAAAAGGGTTAAGTAACTTAGGAGCCTAAGTCCCATTTCCAAAAGTAGCAGGTATTTCAAAGCTGATATCTCAGCGGGACTTAGGCTATTAAATTACTGAGGTGCTTTTGAAAACTTTACCCAATGATTAGCTGGCCACTCAGTGCATCCTTAATAGGCAACCAGAAGCTGAATCTGATTCCCCTGGGAGATATTGGATCTGAAAAGGTTGAATGAGTTTTCAAATTTTTTAAAGTGAGTTTCAATGACCTTACATGAATATGTTAAGAAACTTAAAACTAGTGCATGCATCTGTAATTCAAACCTGAGACTACCCCTTCCTCCTAAATAGTAAAACCAATATACACAGTTTTCGACTACTGAGGGTTTTTTTTCTGACTAAACAGTCCAAAACTCATCTTTTCTGATTTTACAAAGTTCTGATTGTGAGCAATCCTGATCTCTACTAATATATTTAGTAGTCAAAAGTATTCACTGAACAATTTATATGAACATATTTCAGCCGATGAGTTCCTTATGAAGTTTTTGCTTTGGATAGTTGTAGTCTGTGACTGGTTAACCAAGGCCTTGTTTACACTACAGAGTTTTGTCGATGCAAATTACACTCACGTACAGCCACCGGTATAATTAAACCGCTGTTGCATGTCCACGCTATGCTTTTTGTTATGTCGGTGGAGCATATTCACAATAGCATCTCTTGCATCGACACAGAGAGCAGTGCACTGTGGGTAGTTATCCCACTGTGCAACTGGCCGCACAGTGCTTTGGACAGGATTTGTACTCAGTAATATGACCACATGGACATTGCTGAACACTAATGCAAGAAGCCCACAGAAGTGGTGTGTGTGTATGGGGGGGGGGGGTGTACGTTGGGGAAGAGTGTGTGTGTGTGTTGGGGGAGAGTGTCAGCATGCTGTCTCAAAGTTCAGACAGCAGCTGGAAGCAACCAATCCTGAGGCAGAAGCTGGTACACTGATAGCTAGTGTCCCCCTGCCCCCCTTCCCCAGCTCGGTGGAGACCAGTACACCAGCAGGGGGAGGGGGACAGCCTAAAATCAGCCCCACATCCCTCCCTGGCTCTACACAGCATGAGTCTCTTCCCCTTCTCTCCCCCAACCCTGCAGCACAGCCTGCCCTGCGGTCCTAGTGCTGGGGAGAGCAGGATTCCATGTTAATGTTTTGATTCTGTGATTCCATCAGAGCTCTCCCACAAGCTTCTCTCCCCACAGACCAAGGGGATCCATCCCTTCCCCTGTAGTCCAGGCAGGAGTATGTTGCTTCAGGGAGCCAACATGGTCAGCTGGGCAGTAGCAATGTGAGCTCTCCATGATGAGTAGTTTCTAAACTACCTGGGGCTTTGAAAGAGGAGGGGCGCATGCCTGTGTAGTTAGATGCCGGGCAGTGGAGTTCAAAATAGTGAGCAGAGCGGTCACGGGTGGGCATTGTGGAATATCTCCAGGCTAAATTCCCTGTAAGCTGTGCAGCCACGCAGCTTCCTATTTAGTGCCACGCAGGTCCTGAGGAAACCCGCCCAGGGACCTGCCGCAGACGGGAGAAGAGCGCCCCTCCCCCAGTCCCAGTAGCCTGGGGGGCCGGCCCCTCAACCTGCCAGATAGGGCACCCCTACCCCAGCCTGAACCTGGCCAGCATGGTGCAGCCTGGACCCAGCTGTGGTGGCCAGGCCAAACCCAGCCGCGGCAGCACGGCACAGCATGGATCCAGTCACAGCCAGGGCAGTGTGGCCCAAACCTGGGCGCCCCTCCCTGGCCCAGACCTGTGGGGGCCGGGGGAGGGGCACCTATCCTATGGCTGCAGCCCCAGAGCTGCCACGGCGGGGAGAGGCGTCTCCCCCTCTGCCCCCACCAGCCCAGGTGCTGCTGCAGGGAGAGAGGGCTGGGGGGAGTCCTCTCTCCCCACCATAGCCCCAGAGCACCCTCCTGCACCCCAGAGTCCTCATCCCCAGCCCCATCCCAGAACCCGCACCCCCAGACGCAGCCCTCATCCACTGCCCAAGCTCTGCACCCCCTTCCACACTTTGAACCCTCCATATTGGTGCATAACAAAATTCATTCTGCACATGGGTGGGAAAAATTAGAGGGAACACTGCCTCCAGGTGGCCAATTATGGCAAAGTGATGAATGCAGTGCCTACACTGATGCTTTCTCCATCTAACTTTGCTGCAAAAAGCTCTACACCTCTTCAAGACTGTTTTATTTTGTCAGATAAGCAGGAGAGTTTTGCTGGTGGGAGGAGCATTGTAGTGTGCACCTCTACCGTTTTGTCAACAAAAGCTGCCTTTTGCTGACAAAACTGGGTAGTGTAGACAAGGCCTAAGTGAAATCGTCTTGTTTCTACTTCCTTGGTCTGTTGACTGAAATCTTCTAAAAGAGGAGAATCATAAATGATGTATAGCAAATAATGAACACCACATTTTGGCAATATATTTTGGATAACTAATTATTTACTAAAATTTGTGATACAGAGTTCAAGAACAATTCCAAGCATAAACAAACAGTCATCCAAATATCTGTAAACAAATAGTAAAATGTGTAATAGTGGAACAAAACGTACCATTTTTATTTGCAAAATAAATCATTTTTTTGTATTAGAGCAGATTGAATAATGGTTATGTTCAAAATTGTAATTATTCACAAATGCCACATTCTCATTCAACATATTGGCTCCCTCTTTATTCTTGAGAGATCTGGTTATTTTACTAACATTTTATTACTGGTAGCATTGCAAAGCCAAAACAGCTGTGCAGAATGAATCTGTATTATTATCTGCTTCATGTAACATCAACAAAAATTGTCCACTAGGCTCTAGTTGCAGGATTCTTATTACTTGTATTGATGGATGAGCCCGTAGGAGTGCAGATTGCTATTCAGAACTTAGATTGAGATTGTAGGGCTGGCAATTATAGAAATCATTCGTTGACTTACAAACAGAGCAGGTCTTGAAAGAATAAGTATGGAACCTTATGATGTCATTGTCATAGGGTCACTTTTTAAATTGTAGCTGCACTTCAATTAACATATCCAAAGAACAAGAGCATGTCTATTACTTTGCAGGTAGTCTAGGTAACTACAGTATGCTCTTTTTACTGTCAAATGCAGGTTATAAGTCCTGTATACTTATACATTTTAAAATATTTAAGTATATATTCCTGTTGAATCTTACATAAATCATTTACTATATCTGTGCTTCTGTTCCACATCTTTAAAATGGGTACAATATAATTTCCCTGCTCACAGGTGTGTGGTGAAGATAAATACAATAAAAAGAACTGAGTACTCAGACACTCTGCCCTGGTCTACACTAGGACTTTAGGTCGAATTTAGCAGCGTTAAATCGATGTAAACCTGCACCCGTCCACACAATGAAGCCCTTTTTTTTGACTTAAAGGGCTCTTAAAATCGATTTCCTTACTCCACCCCTGAAAAGTGGATTAGCACTTAGATCGGCCTTGCCGGGTCGAATTTGGGGTACTGTGGACACAATTCGATGGTATTGGCCTCCGGGAGCTATCCCAGAGTGCTTCATTGTGACCGCTCTGGACAGCACTCTCAACTCAGATGCACTGGCCAGGTAGACAGGAAAAGAACCGTGAACTTTTGAATCTCATTTCCTGTTTGGCCAGCGTGGCAAGCTGCAGGTGACCATGCAGAGCTCATCAGCAGAGGTGACCATGATGGAGTCCCAGAATTGCAAAAGAGCTCCAGCACGGACCGAACGGGAGGTACGGATCTGATCGCTGTGTGAGGAGAGGAATCCGTGCTATCAGAACTCTGTTCCAGTTTTCGAAATGCCAAAACCTTTGTCAAAATCTCCCAGGGCATGAAGGACAGAGGACATAACAGGGACCCGAAGTAGTGCCGTGTGAAACTTAAGGAGCTGAGGCAAGCCTACCAGAAAACCAGAGAGGCGAACGGCCGCTCTGGGTCAGAGCCCCAAACATGCTGCTTCTATGATGAGCTGCATGCCATTTTAGGGGGTTCAGCCACCACTACCCCAGCCGTGTTGTTTGACTCCTTCAATGGAGATGGAAGCAATACGGAAGCAGGTTTTGGGGACGAAGAAGATGATGATGAGGATGAGATTGTAGATAGCTCACAACAAGTAAGCGGAGAAACGGGTTTTCTCGACAGCCAGGAACTGTTTCTCACCCTGGACCTGGAGCCAGTACCCCCCTAACCCACCCAAGGCTGCCTCCTGGACCCGGCAGGCGGAGAAGGGACCTCCGGTAAGTGTACCTTTTAAAATACTATACATGGTTTAAAAGCAAGCATGTGAAAGGATTAATTTGCCCTGGCATTCGCGGCTCTCCTGGATGCACTCCCAAAGCCTTTGCAAAAGGTTTCTGGGGAGGGCAGCCTTATTGCGTCCTCCATGGTAGGACACTTTACCACTCCAGGCCAGTAGCACGAACTCGGGAATCATTGTACAACAAAGCATTGCAGTGTATGTTTGCTGGCGTTCAGACAACATCCGTTCTTTATCTCTCTGTGTTATCCTCAGGAGAGTGAGATATCATTCATGGTCACCTGGTTGAAATAGGGTGCTTTTCTTCAGGGGACACTCAGAGGTGCCCGTTCCTGCTGGGCTGTTTGCCTGTGGCTGAACAGAAATGTTCCCCGCTGTTAGCCACGGGGAGGGGGAGGGTTGAGGGGGTAGCTACGCGGTGGGGGGGGAGGCAAAATGCAACCTTGTAACGAAAGCACTTGTGCTATGTACGTAATGTTAACAGCAAGGTTTACCCTGAAAGAGTGCAGCCATTGTTCTATAAAATGTGTCTTTTTAAATACCGCTGTCCCTTTTTTTTTCTCCACCAACTTCATGTGTTTCAATGAAAACAGGATCTTCTCCTTCCCAGACGCTAGTGAAAATTAGAAAGAAAAAAAATGCACTTGTGATGAAATGTCCTCTGAGCTCATGCTGTCCTTCCACAATGACAGAGCACAGACGAATGCATTGAGGCAAATAATGTCAGAGTGCAGGAAAGCACAGAATGACCGGGAGGAGAAGTGGTGGCTGAAGAGAGTAAGGGGCAGGCTGAAGACAGGGCTGAAGCTCAAATGTGGCGGCAGCGTGATGAGAGGAGGCAGGATTCAATGCTGAGGCTGCTGGAGGATCAAACCAATATGCTCCAGTGTATGGTTGAGCTGCAGCAAAGGCAGCTGGAGCACAGACTGCCACTACAGCCCCTGTGTAACCAACCACCCTCCTCCCCAAGTTCCAAAGCCTCCTCACCCAGACGCCCAAGAACGCGGTGGGGGAGTCTCCGGCCAACCAGCCACTCCACCACAGAGGATTGCCCAAAAAACAGAAGGCTGGCATTCAATAAATTTTGAAGTTGTAAACTTTTAAAGTGCTGTGTGGCATTTTCCTTCCCTCCTCCACCAGCCCTCCTGGGCTACCTTGGTAGTCATCCCCCTATTTGTGTGATGAATGAATAAAGAATGCATGAATGTGAAGCAACAATGACTTTATTGCCTCTGCAAGCGGTGATCGAAGGGAGGAGGGGAGGGTGGTTAGCTTACAGAGAAGTAGAGTGAACCAAGGGGTGGGGTGTTTCATCAAGGAGAAGCAAACAGAACTTTCACACTGTAGCCTGGCCAGTCATGAAACTGGTTTTTAAAGCTTCTCTGATACGTACCGCGCCCTCCTGTGCTCTTCTAACCGCCCTGGTGTCTGGCTGCGCGTAACCAGCAGCCAGGCGATTTGCCTCAACCTCCCACCCTGCCATAAACGTCTCCCCCTTACTCTCACAGATATTGTGGAGCGCACAGCAAGCAGTAATAACAGTGGGAATATTGGTTTCGCTGAGGTCTAAGCGAGTCAGTAAACTGCGCCAGCGCGCCTTTAAACGTCCAAATGCACATTCTACCACCATTCTGCACTTGCTCAGCCTGTAGTTGAACAGCTCCTGACTACTGTCCAGGCTGCCTGTGTACGGCTTCATGAGCCATGGCATTAAGGGGTAGGCTGGGTCCCCAAGGATAACTATAGGCATTTCAACATCCCCAACAGTTATTTTCTGGTCTGGGAATAAAGTCCCTTCCTGCAGCTTTTGAAACAGACCAGAGTTCCTGAAGATGCGAGCGTCATGTACCTTTCCCGGCCATCCCACACTGATGTTGGTGAAACGTCCCTTGTGATCCACCAGAGCTTGCAGCACTATTGAAAAGTACCCCTTGCAGTTTATGTACTCGCCGGCTTGGTGCTCCGGTGCCAAGATAGGGATATGGGTTCCGTTTATGGCCCCACCACAGTTAGGGAATCCCATTGCAGCAAAGCCATCCACTATGACCTGCACATTTCCCAGGGTCACTACCCTTGATATCAGCAGATCTTTGATTGCATGGGCTACTTGCATCACAGCAGCCCCCACAGTCAATTTGCCCACTCCAAATTGATTCCCAACTGACCGGTAGCTGTCTGGCATTGCAAGCTTCCACAGGGCTATCACCACTCGCTTCTCAACTGTGAGGGCTGCTCTCATCTTGGTATTCATGCGCTTCAAGGCAGGAGAAAGCAAGTCACAAGGTTCCATGAAAGTGCCCTTACGCATGCGAAAGTTTCGCAGCTACTGGGAATCGTCCCAGACCTGCAACACTATGCGGTCCCACCAGTCTGTGCTTGTTTCCCAAGCCCAGAATCGGCATCCCACCACATGAACCTGCCCCATTAGCACCATGATGCATGCAGTGGCAGGGCCCATGCTTTCAGAGAAATCTGTGTCCATGTCCTGATCACTCACGTGACCGTGCTGACGTCGCTTCCTCGCCCGGTATCCCTCTGCCAGGTTCTGGTGCTGCATATACTGCTGGATAATGCGTGTGGTGTTTAATGTGCTCCTAATTGCCAAAGTGACCTGAGCGGCCTCCATGCTTGCCTTGGTAAGGCGTCCGCACAGAAAAAAGGCGCGGAACGATTGTCTGCCGTTGCTCTGACGGAGGGAGGGGCAACTGACGACATGGCTTACAGGGTTGGCTTACAGGGAATTAAAATCAACAAAGCGGGTGGCTTTACATCAAGGAGTATTTCAGGCAGGACTTCATGGAGGGTTCCAATAAGAAATGGTGCACCTAAGTAATTGTTCTTATTGGAACAAGCAGGTTGGTCTGGCCTCTGATTGATACATGGCTAGATTTACCTCGCTGCACCTTCTCTGTGAGTGATTGCAGTGTGACCTAGAGGAATGAGTCCCCTAGATTGGGTGGGGGGGGAGGGAGCAAATGAGTACAAAACAAATCTGGTCTATTTCTTGTTTTGATCCACTCCATCTATCTTTTACATCTTTGGCTGGCAGCAGACGGTGCAGAAGGATTGCAAGCCATCCACATCTCATGGCTGCTCGGCAGACGATGGTACAATAGGACTGCTAGCCATCCTCATCTCTTGCCGGCCCGGCAGAAGATGGTACAATAGGACTGCTAGCAATCCGTATCGCCTGCCTGCTCACCATAAGATGGTTCAATTGGACTGACTGCAGGACTACAGAGAATGACCTGGTCAAGTCACTTCTAATGTAGTCCCTGCACCCATGTCTGCCCAGGCGCTCCTGGCCGATGTGGCCAGGAGCACCTCGGACATGACGATGACGGCTACCAGTCCTATTGTACCGTCAGCTGCCACAAGGCAATGGGTTGCTGCTGCTGTGTAGCAATGCAGTACCACGTCTGCAAGCACCCAGGAGACATACGGTGACGGTTACCTGAGCAGGCTCCATGCTTGCTGTGGTATGGCGTCTGCGCAGGTAATTCAAGAAAAAAGGCACGAAACAATTGTCTGCTGCTACTTTCACGGAGGGAGGGAGGGAACGGGGGCCTGACGATATGTACCCAGAAACACCCGCGATAATGTTTTAGCCCCATCAGGCATTAGGATCTCAACCCAGAATTCCAATGGGCAGTGGAGACTGCGGGAACTGTGGGATAGCTACCCACAGTGCAACACTCTGGAAGTCGACGCTAGCCTTGGTACTGTGGAAGCACTCCACCGAGTTAATGCACTTAATGCACTTAGAGCATTTTCTGTGGGGACACACACTCAAATATATAAAAACGATTTCTAAAAAACCGACTTCTATAAATTCGACCTAATTTCGTAGTGTAGACATACCCTCTGAAAATCGGGTTATATAAGTGTCGTAGGAAAAGTTTTCATTTAAACAGGACTTCTGTGAAAAATAAAAATGAAATCTCAACCCAGCCAAGTCAGAAGAAAGATTCTTTTAGGGCTTGCACAGACAGGGACATTCAGAAAAGTTATTCCAAATTAACTTAAAGCTATGAATTTAAAGTGGATTAGTTAAACTGCATTAAACCCCTGTGTGGACAGTTTCATTCAGAATTAAATTGGCTTTAATTTGGCTTATGTTAATTCACACTCCAAAGGGCTTATCTACAAAAGTATGAATTGTAGAGCAAACCATCATGCTCTAATGGCACAAACTAAAGGTACCTACTTCATGTTTACATAGTCCTTTTTCAGACAGGATTGTGTTAATAGAAACTAGGTACCTTGTAGTTCTCTCCAGCAGAATCCACATGAGGCATTTAGAGCACAACACTGTAATGTGCTCTGCAGTTCATACCCCCATAGTCTGCATTGCAGCACATTGTAGACATGGGGCTTGTCTACACTGTCTGCCGGATTGTGTATAGATGTGATAAATCGACCACTGAGTGGTCTCCCGTAGACTCCGGTACTCCATCAGAATGAGAAGTGTAAGCAGAGTCGATGGGAGAGCGTCAGCTGTCGACTTACCGCAATGAAAACACTGCAGTAAATGCCATCTTCTGCTGAGTAATTGTAGTTTTTGTAATACTATGCACCTTCATCACTGGCAGCTTGTAAATTCCTTAAAATTAACCCATTAGGGAGTGTTCTTGTTGCACCTAAGACAAGATGGGTGAACTTGGTAGAGTTTTAGGTTCTGAGAGACCCTCAAATTATATTTTCAGAAGTTCATTTTTTTATGAGATCATAAATTAGTTTGAGTTTGCAGACATTTTTTCCTGTATGTACAACTAGTGGTATTTGAAATTTATATTATATTGCTTTCTAGCCAGTGCTATGCATTATTAAGATTAGATTATTAACCTACAAAATTAGGGTGCCACGGGTATGTATGCTACCTCTGGGCTACATAATGGAGTCTTTCATGGCTATTAGCTCCAGCCAGGGCTGCACAGAGGTTTTCAGGAGCCTGGGGCAAAATCTGAAACTGAAGCTCCCTACTCTTTAAAAAAAAAAAAGACGTTGGAGATAAAAAAGTTGAAGAATACCCACAGAAATAATTAAACCAGAGGTGCAAAAACAGTGAAGGGAGGCACAGGCATGGGATAGGGTTCTAGAGTGAGCCTACCTTCACTCACCCTGTAGCAGCAGGTCCTATCCTGAAGAGCTGGGCCAGCATCCCTGCTTTGGGCATTGCAACTTGGTGCATGGGGTCACAGCATCACCCATGTTTGGCCCAGCCATCCCTCCATCATGAAGCAGGGGTGGCCAGGTCAAACTGGAGTAGTGCTGTGACCCCAATGGACAGATAACAATGGCACTTGGTTTGAAGGCCCCTCTCACACTGAGGACCCAGGGCAAACTACTCTTTTTGCCCTCCTCTCCAGGCAATCCTGGCTGCAGCTGTGCATTGGGGTCTGTGTGGGTACAAGCAGGTGTCACTAGACTATGTTTATGGTCAGGGATGGAAGGTCTCCCTAGGGCCAGGTATAGGGCAGGGCTCCCAGTGCCATGGTTAGGATTTGTGAATGGTGGGCACCTAAAACAAGGGTTAGATTTTTGGGTTCACAGGAGCACTTGGGGCAGCCCACTAAGCCCCACAGCAGCACACCTTATAGTTAGGGTGGGGGCCAGCAGGGATCCTTAAACTGGGTTTAGGGTTAGAGCCATAGGGCTTCTCGGCCCTGGATTAGGGTTGGTGAAGTAAGGGCACCTAGGGCTAGGCTTACACAGTGTTTGCAGGGCTCCCCAGGCTAAGGATAGGGCTGCCCATGGTAGCACTAAAGGGACTCAGGTTAGTTCTGGCTCTTACAGGTTTCTCTGGTTTAGGATTATGGCTGGGGCCAGCAGCACTCCACAGGCCATAGTTAGGGCTGGAGCTGGCAGGACTACTTGGGTCAGGGATAGAGCTGGGGCTGGCTGGGCTAAGCAGGCTAAGTCTAGGTCTAGGACCAGCAGCAGTCTCTCGACTAGGGTTAGGGTTGGCACCAGCAGGGTTACGTGGTCTACAGATGGGCTGGGTTTAGGTTTGGAGCCAGCAGGGGTCCTTGGGCTAGGGTGATGGTCAGTGTGACATTCTATATCTTGGGGGAGTGTACTGTAACCCCCATAATCCTCATTTTCATATAATCATGATCTCACATATAAAGCATGCCTTGTAAGGTATCAGGGGAAAGGTTATGATCTGCTGAAAGTCATTTCTCTCTCCATATATGTGTATCAATAATGCATATGAAGTTACGAGAATTGTGTTTTATGGTGGTCACTAAAGCATGGTGCAAATTGGGGAATCAGCCAGAGGCAACAGCAAGGAAAGTAAACAACACCCGGGCAGGGTGTCAAACAACCCATCGGCAGCCATTGTCCAGCAAGGGACATACAATGCAATGACTCACCTACATAAGACCACACGAGGGGAATTGCTCAACCTTGCTTGGAGAGACTCAGCAATGCCCCACAGACATGCCTGGACTTCTGTTCTACAAGCATGTGGACTGAGGGTATACAACAGACAGAATGGACACATACTGGCCCTTCTCCTGCTCCCACCTCTGTTGCAAGCAACCAAGATATTGAGAAGAAGACAAGACTCCAACACAGGAGATTGATCCTTAAACCTGGACCAAACCTGTATATTAAGCACTGCAATATCCAGTGGGGTGAAAAAAACTGCTTAATCTAGTTGCTGCTCAGTCTAATAGGGCTGAGAGTTTAGACTGTGTGCTTATATTTTGGTAACCACTCTGACTTGTTATGCTTTGACTTATAATCACTTAAAATTTATCTCTGTAGTTAATAAATCTGTTTGTTTATTCTGCCTGAAGCAGTGCATTTGGTTTGAAGCGGGTCAGAGACTCCCCTGGGGATAACAAGCCTGGTACATATCAATTTCTTTGTTAAACTGACAAACTCATAAGCTTGCAGCATTCAGCAGGCATAACTGGACACTGCAAGATGGAGGTTCCTAGAGTTGTGTCTGGGACCAGAGATATTGGCTAGTGTCATTCGTCTGCAAGTAGCTGGGAGCAGCTTACATGCCAGAGGCTGTGTGTGAACAGCCCAAGAGTGGGCGTTCTCACAGCAGAGCAGGGTAAAGCTGGCTCCCAGAGTCAAGGATTGGAGTGGCCTAGCAAATCACTGGATAACACAGAGGGGAAACTCACAGTCTGGCCTTGAGATAGATGAGGATGAGGATTTACTTTTTTTTTTTAAACTAGGTTCATTTGGGGGGTTAGTATTTGGGTTATATTTAAGGCCATTAATTGCACCTGATGTAGGCTTATGTTTCAGCCTGATCGTAGATCATAGAATCATAGAATCATAGAATATCAGGGTTGGAAGGGACCCCAGAAGGTCATCTAGTCCAACCCCCTGCTCAAAGCAGGACCAAGTCCCAGTTAAATCATCCCAGCCAGGGCTTTGTCAAGCCTGACCTTAAAAACCTGTAAGGAAGGAGATTCTACCACCTCCCTAGGTAATGCATTCCAGTGTTTCACCACCCTCTTAGTGAAAAAGTTTTTCCTAATATCCAATCTAAACCTCCCCCATTGCAACTTGAGACCATTACTCCTCGTTCTGTCATCTGCTACCATTGAGAACAGTCTAGAGCCATCCTCTTTGGAACCCCCTTTCAGGTAGTTGAAAGCAGCTATCAAATCCCCCCTCATTCTTCTCTTCTGCAGACTAAACAATCCCAGCTCCCTCAGCCTCTCCTCATAAGTCATGTGCTCTAGACCCCTAATCATTTTTGTTGCCCTTCGCTGGACTCTTTCCAATTTATCCACATCCTTCTTGTAGTGTGGGGCCCAAAACTGGACACAGTACTCCAGATGAGGCCTCACCAGTGTCGAATAGAGGGGAACGATCACGTCCCTCGATCTGCTCGCTATGCCCCTACTTATACATCCCAAAATGCCATTGGCCTTCTTGGCAACAAGGGCACACTGCTGACTCATATCCAGCTTCTCGTCCACTGTCACCCCTAGGTCCTTTTCCGCAGAACTGCTGCCTAGCCATTCGGTCCCTAGTCTGTAGCGGTGCATTGGGTTCTTCCGTCCTAAGTGCAGGACCCTGCACTTATCCTTATTGAACCTCATCAGATTTCTTTTGGCCCAATCCTCCAATTTGTCTAGGTCCTTCTGTATCCTATCCCTCCCCTCCAGCGTATCTACCACTCCTCCCAGTTTAGTATCATCCGCAAATTTGCTGAGAGTGCAATCCACACCATCCTCCAGATCATTTATGAAGATATTGAACAAAACCGGCCCCAGGACCGACCCCTGGGGCACTCCACTTGACACCGGCTGCCAACTAGACATGGAGCCATTGATCACTACCCGTTGAGCCCGACAATCTAGCCAGCTTTCTACCCACCTTGTAGTGCATTCATCCAGCCCATACTTCCTTAACTTGCTGACAAGAATGCTGTGGGAGACCGTGTCAAAAGCTTTGCTAAAGTCAAGAAACAATACATCCACTGCTTTCCCTTCATCCACAGAACCAGTAATCTCATCATAAAAGGCGATTAGATTAGTCAGGCATGACCTTCCCTTGGTGAATCCATGCTGGCTGTTCCTGATCACTTTCCTCTCCTCTAAGTGCTTCAGGATTGATTCTTTGAGGACCTGCTCCATGATTTTTCCAGGGACTGAGGTGAGGCTGACTGGCCTGTAGTTCCCAGGATCCTCCTTCTTCCCTTTTTTAAAGATGGGCACTACATTAGCCTTTTTCCAGTCATCCGGGACTTCCCCCGTTCGCCACGAGTTTTCAAAGATAATGGCCAAGGGCTCTGCAATCACAGCCGCCAATTCCTTCAGCACTCTCGGATGCAATTCGTCCGGCCCCATGGACTTGTGCACGTCCAGCTTTTCTAAGTAGTCCCTAACCACCTCTATCTCTACAGAGGGCTGGCCATCTCTTCCCCATTTTGTGATGCCCAGTGCAGCAGTCTGGGAGCTGACCTTGTTAGTGAAAACAGAGGCAAAAAAAGCATTGAGCACATTAGCTTTTTCCACATCCTCTGTCACTAGCTTGCCTCCCTCATTCAGTAAGGGGCCCACACTTTCCTTGGCTTTCTTCTTGTTGCCAACATACCTGAAGAAACCCTTCTTGTTACTCTTGACATCTCTTGCTAGCTGCAGCTCCAGGTGCGATTTGGCCCTCCTGATATCTTTCCTACATGCCCGAGCAATATTTTTATACTCTTCCCTGGTCATATGTCCAACCTTCCACTTCTTGTAAGCTTCTTTTTTATGTTTAAGATCCGCTAGGATTTCACCATTAAGCCAAGCTGGTCGCCTGCCATATTTACTATTCTTTCGACTCATCGGGATGGTTTGTCCCTGTAACCTCAACAGGGATTCCTTGAAATACAGCCAGCTCTCCTGGACTCCCTTCCCCTTCATGTTAGTCCCCCAGGGGATCCTGGCCATCTGTTCCCTGAGGGAGTCGAAGTCTGCTTTCCTGAAGTCCAGGGTCCGTATCCTGCTGCTTACCTTTCTTCCCTGCGTCAGGATCCTGAACTCAACCAACTCATGGTCACTGCCTCCCAGATTCCCATCCACTTTTGCTTCCCCCACTAATTCTACCTGGTTTGTGAGCAGCAGGTCAAGAAAAGCGCCCCCCCTAGTTGGCTCCCCTAGCACTTGCACCAGGAAATTGTCCCCTACGCTTTCCAAAAACTTCCTGGATTGTCTATGCACCGCTGTATTGCTCTCCCAGCAGATATCAGGAAAATTAAAGTCACCCATGAGAATCAGGGCATGCGATCTAGTAGCTTCCGTGAGTTGCCGGAAGAAAGCCTCATCCACCTCATCCCCCTGGTCCGGTGGTCTATAGCAGACTCCCACCACTACATCACTCTTGTTGCACACACTTCTAAACTTAATCCAGAGACACTCAGGTTTTTCCACAGTTTCGTACCGGAGCTCTGAGCAGTCATACTGCTCCCTTACATACAGTGCAACTCCCCCACCTTTTCTGCCCTGCCTGTCCTTCCTAAACAGTTTATAACCATCCATGACTGTACTCCAGTCATGTGAGTTATCCCACCAAGTCTCTGTTACTCCAATCACGTCATAGTTCCTTGACATCACCAGGACCTCCAGTTCTCCCTGCTTGTTTCCAAGGCTTTGTGCATTTGTATATAAGCACTTGAGATAACCTGTTGATCGCCCCTCATTCCCAGTATGAGGCAGGAGCCCTCCCCTCACAGACATTCCTGCCTGTGCTTCCTCCCGGAATCCCGCTTTCCCACTTACCTCAGGGCTTTGGTCTCCGTCCCCCGGTGAACCTAGTTTAAAGCCCTCCTCACTAGGTTAGCCAGCCTGCTGGCAAAGATGCTCTTCCCTCTCTTCGTAAGATGGAGCCCGTCTCTGCCCAGCACTCCTCCTTCATGGAACACCATCCCATGGTCAAAGAATCCAAAGCCTTCTCTCCGACACCACCTGCGTAGCCATTCGTTGACTTCCACGATTCGACGGTCCCTACCCAGGCCTTTTCCTTCCACGGGGAGGATGGACGAGAACACCACTTGCGCCTCCAACTCCTTTATCCTTCTTCCCAGAGCCACGTAGTCCGCAGTGATCCGCTCAAGGTCATTCTTGGCAGTATCATTGGTGCCCACGTGGAGAAGCAGGAAGGGGTAGCGATCCGAGGGCTTGATGAGTCTCGGCAGTCTCTCCGTCACATCGCGAATCTTAGCCCCCGGCAAGCAGCAGACTTCTCGGTTTTCCCGGTCAGGGCGGCAGATAGATGACTCAGTCCCCCGGAGGAGAGAGTCCCCGACCACCACCACCCGCCTTCTCCTCTTGGGAGTGGTGGTCGTGGAACCCCCAACCTCAGGACATCGCATCTCATGCCTTCCAACCAGCGGAGTCTCCTTCTGCTTTCTCCCCCCAGACATATCATCTGGTCCACTCTCCTCAATGGTACCTGTGGAGAGAACATGAAAGCGGTTAGTTACCTGTGTCTGTGTTACTGGATCCCGGACATTCCGCTTTCCTCTTCTGGAGGTCACATGTTGCCAAGCTTCTTCACTGGCCTCTTGGCTCCTCTGTGCAACCTGCTCTATATCTTTAGAGCTTTGTGCCCCTAGAAGCCTACCCTGAGTTTTGTCCAGAAAATCCTCAGTCTCTCGTATACAACGCAGGGTCGTTACCTGTTGCTCCAGACCTTCAATCTTCTCTTCCAATATGGAGACCAGCTTGCACTTTGTACAGACAAAGTCGCTTCTGTCCTGTGGAAGAAAGACAAACATGGCACATCCAGTGCAGGTCACAACAGCTGAACCCCCCCCTTCCATATCACCTACCTACTATGAGCTTCCTCAGAGACGTTGGCAAGATGTAAGCCTCACTGGGCTCACTCCAGGCGAACTCCCAGGCAAACTCCTGCTGTGAGCTGCTCTGCTGTCCCCGCTGCTCAGCTGGTTCGCTGCCGCTCAGCGATCTTGGCTAGGGTTATGTTTTTGGTCTGAGAATGGCCCTGGGCAGGGGTTCTAGTTTGGAGTTGATGAATTTGTTCAGGCCAGGGTGGATAAAAATCAATCATAAACATTTTTCTTTTAATTTAAATTAAATACAGGTTTAATTTTAAAAATCAATTTATCTGAAATTATGAAAACCCATGTTATGATAAATTTACTATAATCTATTAAAATAATTTAAGTTACATCAAAATATTAAGCAGTTCATGTTTGCTGCTCATATTCTACAGAAAATCAAACCACTGAACTAATGGAAGTCACTGACTAGGCATCTGCAACCAGAATTTGTTGCAGCGCTAAACCATCTTTTGACAGTAGCAGACTCTTCTGCAGGGGCATAGAGACTATTCTCTCCATTTCAGTATATTCAGTCAGTTCAATGTAAGGACTAGTTCATTCAAAGTTAAGAAACCTACTTGGAGTTGAAAGGAAGGAAAGCTTAATTTCCTGTTCCAATCTATGAAGAAGAACTAGATGTGACAGGATGAGATCTTCTAGTTCCTAAATCTTGAAGGAAAAAGGGTAGTCAAATACAACCTGTTTAATTCACTAACTATAGATAATACTTTGTTTAATAAATCAACTAGTTTTTAAATGCAAAACATATTTTGATTAACTTTTTGAGACTCTTTTCTTACGTATCCAGGACATTTAAACTATTTTTTTTAAAATGCTGGTTTTGTGCATTTTAACTTAATTTGAAGTTCCATCAAAATAGAGCTTAATACAAATCACTAGTAAAGAATTAATCCTAAACTAGTAAATAGGAACTGCATTATATTATTAATATAATAAAAAATTAACAGATTAGAATCTGAACAAATATAAATTAACCTACACAAATGCTTGGCAGAATTTGATTTTTTAATGTTTATTTCAAAGCATTTTTCTATTTTGATTACTTAACTTATCATAGTTGGGGGAAATTTATGGCTGGGGTAGACTTTTATTAGTGAAAGTAGATGGTGAGATTCAAAATGTTAAAGCTCTATAACAATTAAAACACAAATTGTCACCATCACATGTCAAAATATACAAAGCAAGTATCCTTAAATCAAACTCTAATAAGTTCTTGAAGAATTTTTCACACTTTGCCTATCTATAAATTTCTGTTATCAATTTCAATATTTTGTCATCGGTTTGTGCGTATATGGTAAAAATCGACATTTACCAGTACAAACGTAATCCTTCCAATCCTAATATACAGTTTCTTACATAAATGTGTATATATCTAGTGTATTTTCCTGGTTAGCAAAAAGAAGCACCAAATTTAGTGTAAAGGGCAATATTTAGTTTAAATCAACCATGTTTTAATGATTAATCAACGAGAACCAATCTTTCTTTAGGAAAATAGCTAAAAAATAGAAATGTAAAACAAGATTAAAATCAAAGGTTTAAATCAAGCTTCCTTCCTTGTTGACTTCAATCATGATTCAAATCAATCTATCCTGCTTTCCTCCTACTTCTGACCTTTTTTTCAGCATTTGTTTTGGTGGCCACTCCTTCACTCATCTCCCCTGATCTGTATTTATAAGCTCTTCTCAGATCTACAGACTTCAACCTGGCTGCTTGTATTATGGTGGAGCATTGCATAAAAGAACTTGAAGTCACATTAAAGAAAAGGGCAACCCTGAACTACTCAATAACCCATCTCTGTTTTGTAGGCTGCATTTGGCTTCTCTAATCTAGCCCTATGAGTCTCTTGTATATTGTATTATGAAATCAGAATTTCTTAACTAGGTAAGGATTTGCAGCTAAATCACTTAAAAGTATTTCCAAACTAAAGCCAATCCCTCAAGGTGTTGATGGGCTGTTGAAAAATGACATGAAGAATTCCCATAATCTGAAATTCAGCATAATCTGAAATTGGTTGCAATACTTCACAGAACATTTTTACAATAGCAAATTCTAGTGCAAAACAATTGTAATCCAGTAATAAAGGAAGAAGAGACATTCATTTGCAACTAAAAACAGCTGATAAGAAGCCCCAACAGAGCTTTGTTTTTTTTAAAAAGAAACTTGCTAGGCCCCAGATAAAAACACATGAGGCAAACATGTTTAATAAAACACAAGATAATGGGTTGTGATTCCCCCCTGGTGATACCAGGCCTGCGCTCTATTTTTAGAGTGCTAGTTCACTGAGCGTTAATGTGAGTATGTCTCTTTGAGCAGGGAATCACATCCCCAACTCCAAGTGTAAAAACACCCTAAAAAGACTAAAGTAACAATATTTAGTGATAATGAGATCACTATTTATCAGGATATAGATTTTTCACCAGACTTGTGAAGATCTATTGTCTTTGCTTCTCAGACAGACAATTTTTGTAATCCTTTTCCTCAGGTTATCATTCTTATCAATAAAAATGAAAATTGATGTCATACTTTTTAACAATTCCTACATTATTCAATTATTTTTAAATGCAATTTTGGAATGTTCTTTGAAAGAAGAAGTGAATACTTGGCTTGTTCAATTTTTTGTACCAGCTATTAATTGCGCATCAGAGAATTATTCTGTACAGTATCCAGGAGCTCCTAAGTACCATATCGTACCACTGCAAAAAGGCATGGACCAAATTTTTAATAGCCCAATGGTTACAGTACATATGCATTTAAGGACAATGCACACTCAGAAGAAACTAATTAACATCAAACACTAATTAGTCCCTCAGTACTTAGCAATGAAGTATCAGCAGTTGCCTTAGATGCCATATGCTAATTAGCATTAATAAACTTCAGAAATAAGTGTCTCCATTGTTCTGTGTCATAATACTCCCTCTAATTGTACTTTGGAGAGCATTGGTTATAAATGGTAGCAAGCATTACATTGCATTGCTTGAAGTTTAATGAGCAATTTACTGCAACTTGTGGCAATAGAAAATGTGTATATATAGGAAGGGAAAAGATTAATGGCAATTAAAAAATCCATAATTAACATGTTGGCTTGTGTGTGTGTGTCTCTAGCTACCCAGAAGTTCTATGGGATTGGAGATAGATTATTTGCCTCAGGATTGTCTGATCTGGTGATATGCAGCAAAATCATAAAAAGGTGATCTTGTGGTGTAATATGCCTGAATCACTTTCTCAGCATGCTGATGCTCCAGAACACCAATTTTATCTCTTACACAAAACGCTGCAAGCTCTCAAGCTAGAGTGTTTATGCTCCACTTTTGGATTTTATGGACGTGTAGAATTTAATTTGTGTAATGCTGAGGAGGGGAGGGAAGTGCTATTTTTGGCTCACCTTGATCAATATGCATTATCTAGTGAATGAAACTTTCTTTTCAACTTGAAACAACTGTAGCAATTGTTTTGCTTTTAAAAAGACAAAACACCAGGGCTGTCTACGAGAAATGCTAGTTTAATAGTAGGGCAATGGCATAAACAACCTCACAGCCTTCAACAGCCTGAGACTATAGAGGGCCTATTAAAGCTTCTCTGCAGGCTCGATCCTAAGGTTACCTACAATCACCAACAGGAATTTTCTGGTGCTGAAGTGTTTCCATGAAGCACTGGACAGTTTCTACCCAGCTCCCTGCCCTGCTGACCAATGATTAGGTGAGCAATAGCCACTCTGCACTGAAAGCTGACTGGTGCAAACATAGTGAGCACCCCTAAATTGACCAATGTCTCAGAGCGTGAAGTGCAATAGTATGGCACATGTGTTCCTGAGAAAGAGAAAAATCAGGTAAAAGAATGAAAGGAGGAAGAGACTAGCTGAAACAATGTAACAGAGGAGAGGGAGAGGGGAAATTGCATGTTATCCATGAAGCCAGAAGGCCAAGGCTCAGGAGCAGGGACCAGGGTGTTTTAAGATGGACATTTTAGCCAGCCTGTACTAAGAATTATTACCAAAAATACTCACTTGATCCTACCATAGTTTCAGCTGAACCAGTGACAGCCCTACTGTAGACAAGGCACTTTTTAGAGAAACTTTTTTTTAAAATCTCTGTGTTTAGTTAAACTCATTACTTTTTAGCAGTTTTAACTAACCTGGTGATTAAAAAAAAAAAAAAAAAAAATGAAGCCACCATTGCCTTTTCCACAGTAAGATTCCCACCAATCATAGAATACCAGGGTTGGAAGAGACCTCAGGAGGTCATCTAGTCCAACCCCCTGCTCAAAGCAGGACCAATCCCCAACTAAATCATCCCAGCCAGGGATTTGTCAAGCCTGACTTTAAAAATATCTAAGGAGGAGATTCCACCACCTCCCTAGGTAACACATTCCAGTGTTTCACCACCCTCCTAGTGAAATTTTTTTTCCTTATATCCAACCTAAACCTCCCTCACTTCAACTTGAGACCATTACTCCTTGTTCTGTCATCAGCTACCACTGAGAACAATCTAGAGCCATCCTCTTTGGAACCCCCTTTCAGGTAGTTGAAAGCAGCTATCAAATCCCCCCTCATTCTTCTCTTCCGCAGACTAAACAATCCCAGTTCCCTCAGCCTCTCCTCATAAGTCATGTGTTCCAGTCCCCTAATCATTTTTGTTGCCCTCCGCTGGACTCTTTCCAAGTTTTCCACATCCTTCTTGTAGTGTGGGGCCCAAAACTGGACACAGTACTCCAGATGAGGCCTCACCAATGTCGAATAGAGGGGAACGATCACGTCCCTCGATCTGCTGGCAATGCCCCTACTTTTACAGCCCAAAATGCCATTGGCCTTCTTGGCAACAAGGGCACACTGTTGACTCATATCCAGCTTCTCGTCCACTGTAACCCCTAGGTCCTTCTCTGCAGAACTGCTGCTGAGCCATTCGGTCCCTAGTCTGTAGCGGTGCATGGTATTCTTCTGTCCTAAGTGCAGGACTCTGCACCTGTCCTAGTTGAACCTCATCAGATTTCTTTTGGCCCACTCCTCTAATTTGTCTAGGGCCCGCTGTATCCTATCCCTACCCTCCAGCGTATCTACCTCTCCTCCCAGTTTAGTGTCATCTGCAAACTTGCTGAGGGTGCAATTCATCCCATCATTCAGATTGTTAATGAAGACGTTGAACAAAACCGGCCCGAGCACCAACCCTTGGGGCACTCCACTTGATACCGGCTGCCAACTAGACATGGAGCCACTGATCACTACCCGTTGAGCCCGACAATCTAGCCAACTTTCTGTCCACCTTATAGTCCATTCATCCAGCCCATACTTCTTTAACTTGCTGAAAAGAATACTGTGGGAGACCGTGTCAAAAGCTTTGCTGAAGTCAAGGAACAACACGTCCACCGCTTTCCCCTCATCCACAGAGCCAGTTATCTCATCATAGAAGGCAATTAGATTAGTCAGGCATGACTTGCCCCTGGTGAATCCATGCTGACTGTTCCTGATCACTTTCCTCTCCAAGGGCTTCAGAATTGATTCTTTGAGGACCTGCTCCATGATTTTTCCACGGACTGAGGTTAGGCTGACTGGCCTGTAGTTCCCAGGATCCTCCTTCTTCCCTTTTTTAAAGATGGACACTACATTAGCCTTTTTCCAGTTGTCCGGGACTTCCCTGGATCGCCATGAGTTTTCAAAGATAATGGCCAATGGCTCTGCAATCATATCCGCCAACTTCTTTAGCATTTGCGGATGCAGCGCATCCGGCCCCATGGACTTGTGTTCGTCCAGCTTTTCTAAATAGTCCTGAACCACTTCTTTCTCCACAGAGTGCTGGTCACCTCCTCCCCATGTTGTGCTGCCCAGTGCAATAGTCTGAGAGCTGACCTTGTTCGTGAAGACAGAGGCAAAAAAAAGCATTGAGTACATTAGCTTTTTCCACATCCTCTGTCACTAGGTTTCCTCCCTCATTCAGTAAGGGGCCCACACTTTCCTTGACTTTCTTCTTGTTGCTAACATACCTGAAGAAACTGTTCTTGTTACTCTTAACATCTCTTGCTAGATGCAACTCCAGGTGTGATTTGGCCTTCCTGATTTCACTCCTGCACCCCCGAGCAATTTTTTTTTTTTTACTCTTCCCTGGTCATTTGTCCAATTTTCCACTTCCTGTAAGCTTCTTTTTTGTGTTCAAGATCAGCAAGGATTTCACTGTTAAGCCAAGCTGGTCGCCTGCCATATTTACTATTCTTTCTACACATCGGGATGGTTTGTCCCTGTAACCTCAATAAGGATTCTTTAAAATGCAGCCAGCTCTCCTGGACTCCTTTCCCCCTCATGTTATTCTCCCAGGGGATCCTGCCCATCAGTTCCCTGAGGGAGTCAAAGTCTGCTTTTCTGAAGTCCAGGGTCCGTATTCTGCTGCTCTCCTTTCTTCCCTGTGTCAGGATCCTGAACTCGACCATCTCATGGTCACTGCCTCCTAGGTTCCCATCCACTTTAGCTTCCCCTACTAATTCTTCCTGGTTTGTGAGCAGCAGGTCAAGAAGAGCTCTGCCCCTAGTTGGTTCCTCCAGCACTTTCACCAGGAAATTGTCCCCTACCCTTTCCAAAAACTTCCTGGATTGTCTGTGCACCGCTGTATTTCTCTCCCAGCAGATATCAGGGTGATTGAACTCTCCCATGAGAACGAGGGCCTGCCATCTAGTAACTTTCGTGAGTTGCCGGAAGAAAGCCTCATCCACCTCATCCTCCTGGTCCGGTGGTCTATAGCAGACTCCCACCACGACATCATCCTTCTTGCTCACACTTCTAAACTTAATCCAGAGACACTCAGGTTTTTCTGCAGTTTCATACTTGAGCTCTGAGCAGTCATACTGCTCCCTTACATACAGTGCAACTCCCCCACCTTTTCTGCCCTGCCTGTCCTTCCTGAACGTTTATATCCATCCATGACAGTACTCCAGTCATGTGAGTTATCCCACCAAGTCTCTATTATTCCAATCACATCATAATTCCTTGACTGTGCCAGGACTTCCAGTTCTCCCTGCTTGTTTCCCAGGCTTCTTGCATTTGTGTATAGGCACTTGAGATAACTCGCTGATCGTCCCTCTTTCTCAGTAGGAGGCAGGACCCCTGCCCTCTCGCATTCTCCTGCTCGTGCTTCCTCCCGGTATCCCACTTACCTCAGGGCTTTGGTCTCCTTCCCCCGGTGAACCTAGTTTAAAGCCCTCCTCACTAGGTTAGCCAGCCTGCTTGCGAAGATGCTCTTCCCTCTCTTCGTTAGGTGGAGCCCGTCTCTGCCTAGCACTCCTCCTTCTTGGAACACCATGCCATGGTCAAAGAATCCAAAGCCTTCTCTCCGACACCACCTGCATAGCCATTCGTTGACTTCCACAATTCGATGGTCCCTACCTAGGCCTTTTCCTTCCACAGGGAGGATGGATGAGAAGACCACTTGCACCTCAAACTCCTTTATCCTTCTTCCCAGAGCCATGTAGTCCGCAGTGATCCGCTCAAGGTCATTCCTGGCAGTATTATTGGTGCCCACGTGGGGAAGAAGGAAGGGGTAGCGATCCAAGGGCTTGATGAGTCTCAGCAGTCTCTCCGTCACATCGTGAATCCTAACTTCTGGCAAGCAGCAGACTTCTCGGTTTTCCCGGTCGGGGCGGCAGATAGATGACTCAGTCCCCCTGAGCAGAGAGTCCCCGACCACCACCACCCGCCTCCTTCTCTTGGGAACAGTGGTCGTGGAACCCCCAACCCTAGGACAGTGCATCTCATGCCTTCCAATCGGCGGAGTCTCCTTCTGTTCCCTTCCCTCTGATGTATCATCTAGTCCACTCTCCGCATTAGTACCTGTGGAGAGAACATGAAAACGGTTACTTACCTGTATCTGCATTGCTGGTACATGGACGCTCCCCTTTCTTCTGGAGGTCACATGCTGCCAAATTTCTTCACTGTCCTCCTGTCCCCACTGCGCAGCCTGCTCTGAATCTTCAGAACATTGTGCCCGTAGAAGAATATCCTGACATCTGTCCAGGAAATCTTCAGTTTCTCTTATGCAATGCAGGGTCGATACCTGTTGCTCCAAACCTTGAACCTTCTCTTCCAATATGGAGACCAGCTTGCACTTTGTACAGACAAAGTCGCTTCTGTCCTCTGGAAGAAAGACAAACATGGCACATCCAGTGCAGGTTACAACAGCTGAACACCCCCCATCCATATTACCTTCCTTTTACGAGCTCACCTCAGGAGTTGTAGAAACTACTCAGAGAAGCCGGCCAGATGTAAGCCTCAGCAGGCTCTCCCCAGGCGAACTCCCAGGCAAACTCCCTCTGTTTGCTGCTCAGCTGGTTCACAGCTGACTGGCTTTTATACAGTCAGGCCCACTCAAGGCTCACCTGGAACAAAGCACTCCCTATTCACACTTTTCAAACCACCAATCAAGCACATGGTCAAACTGTCAAACTGTCCCCACAACAGACACTCAGATACTCACCAACATAGCCTCCTTAATGCAGCCCTTAGCATACCTCCTCTCCGGCAGATTCCAGGCAAACTCCCTCTGTTAGCTGAACTGGTGGCCTCCCCAATGGTTTTTGTTTATTGTAATTTACCATTTAAAAAAAAACAAGCAAACAAACAAAGAAGATAGATTTGCCTACTGCAGACATGGCTTTTTGAGTGGGTGGGAAATGAAGGAGATATGGGGAGTAGATCCCTTAGCAATTGTGTTTAGGTGATTTAAATCATAGTGCTTGGATTTACTTATACAAATTCACACAATTCAATATTAGGGCTGCTATCTTGTCCTTAACACACATTACTAAAGTAGGAGAGCGGTCCAGAAGGGCAGCTGTCCTGAGTTCTATGTACTTAGTGAATGATTTCCCTGATGATCCTCAAGTTTGAGGTTTGAAAGCCATGCTCTAAAGCAAGAAGTAGCAACTCCACAATATTCTTTCCAAGTAGTTTTTCCTCTTCTGTTTTAATTCTGTAGAAGGGGATCATTTAGCTCTTAGAAATCACAGTAGGAAAAGACTGATTAAGTTATCAAGTCCATTCTTCTTCCTGTGCATGAGCATAAACATTGTACCCAAAATGTAAATACAGAGTTCAATTTACAACCTTTTATGTATTAAAAAGACAAGATCTTCTTCCAGTCAATGGGATAATGATGGATCTGAGCCCCAAAATTCCACTCTAGGCGTTGGTCTGCACTTACATTCTATAGATAAAAACTCTATATGATTATGTACGATTAACCAGAACAGCACTGATGGATTTATCCAGTACCTACAATACGCTATGGAGATACAGGCTATTGCTCAAGGATCATCAATTGATATAGCACTATGCGACTTCTGAGCAACGGAAAATACCATGTCCTTCTGAGTGGACAGATCAGCAAAGTACACATCTTCAACGATTTCGTACCTTAAGGATCCATGCAACTCCTTTATAGTTCAACATCTACATTTGTGATTTACCGGACACAATTTTGCATATGTTTATTTATGCTGATGACATCGCTCTTGCAGCACAAGGCAAAGACCTCACTACCCTCTCCACTGATCTCAGTGGCGGAATAGTTTCAATACTGAAAACTCCACCCCAATGCCTCCAAAACCTTGGTAATGGCAGCTTTGTTGTTTAGGTGAAAGGCTAAGGAACCATTTAATGACACCTTTTGTGGCCAATGGCTCTGAAATGAGTCTATGCAAAGTACATGGGGTAAACTTGGATAGGAGCTTGACTTTTAAAGCCCATCTGGAAAAAAAAAAGGTAAAAGCAAGCACTAGCCTTATCCAAAAAACTAGTGGGCATAACATGTGGTGCCAATGTGCACACACTCTAAATAGTGACTTTAGCACTCGTATACTTGACCATAGAACATTGAACAACAGTCTGGGGAGGAAGCTCACATACCAGATCTCCAGACATGCAGCTTAAAGCTACAATGAGAATAAAAACCAGACCATTAAAATCAATACCCATTCACTGGTTGCCCACTCTGGCACATACACTGCCACCCAAAATCTGGAGAGACACACAAAGCTCATGAATACAATTAAACGATGGCCAAACTGATCATACCAATTCATGAGGACCTTCAGAACCTTCCAAAGACACATCTGAAATCGCTCAAGCGCTTTTAGGATCAGGCTAAAGATCATTCAATCCTGAGGCACACAGAAAAGAATTCTGGGATAATGCTAATATCACAGACAAACACCTGATTGTGAACCCCACAAAAGAACTTCCAGGCTTCAACCTATCCCAGAAACAATGGTTTTTGAAAATTGCATGGCAGATGAAGTCATCTCATACACCTTTGGATGAGAAGAGACAACAAACAATGCAACTGTGGACACCAGTTGCGAACTATGGACCACATTGTAAATCAGGGCCTACTTTGATTGTTTGCTGGTGGCCTCTCTCAGACTTACATCAAGCCACTCCAGAACCAACCCACCAGCTCACAAATCCGGACTTGGTTATTTGAATGTAGCTAATCACCTCTCTTGCCATAGAGAAAAAAAAAAGATTAGGCTCCCATGCCCTCTCCCTCAAAATAATTGGAGGAAGGTGTGATGTCAACCTACGAGAATCTTTCAGCTGAATTTGCTTTAAAAAGCTCCAGTGATTTTGGCTGGGAGGAAATTTCAGTGAGAGATGATGGAGCAGGGAATTCTGAAGAGTAAAGGCAGGTCTTATGAACTGTTGGCTGTGCCTAACCAGCAGTTTGGGAAAGGAATATTGTTGGACCATGAATATCCTTATGTTGGTGCCCTGTGGGAAAAGGCTCTGGACACAGTGGCTGTCTCACCATCTGTCCATCCAGGCAAGCAACCTGTATTTCAGGTTCAGAGGGGAGGCTGGTATACTACTTTTCACAGCAGAGCAGCCATGTAATTAGACCCCCAGGATCCTTTGAATATGCCCTGTAGTTCCCTGGTGGGCTCAGGCAGATCTGATTCCATGTGAAAGCAGAGGTTGGTAGTGGAAAGGCATCTTAGAACACTGGTTTGGAGTGAAAATTGACTGTGTCCCTTTAAGGCAAAGTCCAGTCTTTGAATTGGTAAGGTCTGAGAATTTGAAAACTAACAAACAGCCTAGTGTCTGTGTCTGTGCAAGTTACCTCGTTAACAGGGGGGAGGAGTTTTTGCCCCTAGCTAGTAACAAAGATCATGGTAGGAAAGGACACACCCAGTCCACAATTGGATTCTTTTAAGCAAGAAGGCTCAGATTTCAAACACTCCAGGAAAGGGAGGTGGGAAAGAAATCGAACCTGAAAACGAGAGAGACAAATTAACCCTAAGCAGGGAAATGGATCTTTTGTGTCCGCACAATACTGGGATTGGGAGACGCTCCATAAAGAGTCTCCCAATGTGCAAAACCTCACCCAACCTTAAAATGCCAAGATGCCACAGATTTAAATGAAATGAAAGCTTATGCTAAGGGAAACACTAGAGTGAAAAATAAGCTAATGACTATTTGCAAAAATTCAAGAAGGGCATTGAGCAAACTGACCTTTGAGACAAACTGTCTGAACAGAAGGCTTGGCATGACAAAAATATTTGAAAATGCTCACTTGGGATAAATATGTTGCTAATGTCAAGAACTGTAAAAATGTACAATGTGTATGACCTTTGGGAAAAGCCCCTGAACATGCTAAAAAGGGTAAATGAGAACACACTGTGCTAAAACCCCTTTATAATTTTGTTGTCTCATTGAATGAAAACACACTTCATGGGAGAAAGCCTTAAGGTACTGATATTTCACAGTTATTACCCCTAAGCAAACTTAGAACTTATGAGAGCAGAAAAAATATTACAAGACTGGTCTGCTGTATGGAAAGGGAAACTGAGGCACACTACCTCATTGATTTAATGTTTTCTAACAAACCAGAAGTATCCTACCTAGGGCACAGAGTGAACATAGGGACAATCCACCTTGAACCCTTGAAAGTAGAAGCCATTAAAACCTAGCCTGCCCATAGAACAAAGGAGCAGGTCCAATCCTTTAATGGAATAGCCAACTATTACAGGAAGCTGGTAAAGGGATTTGGTGACATTGTAAGGTTTAAAATGGAATTAACAAAGAAAAAGTCTGTTTTAGTGAAACATGATTGTGATAAACTATTTATGTTACTCCCGGATACTTCTAATATTGGGTTGAAAGCTGTACTGATGCAAGATCAAGAATGGAAATTCCTAGGATGGATTCAGCAGTGTCTGGAACACCCCTTTCTGCATCAATTTTGTGTTGGGAGTGTGATGCTGTATGACAGAAGATGACCATTTGTATCTTTGTTGCTACCACTGCTATACAATTGTAACGAATCCTACACAAAGTGTATGATGTAAGGTGTCAATGGAAAAGTTGTAATCTGTCAAGTATGATTATCCTGGTTAAATGTATGTATCATCACTATATCTGAATATTGGCTCTATAATTGTATTTCAATGTTTGGAATGTGAGGATGTGACCGTTCGCTTCCCAGCTTATGGCTGCCTCTGCTGCTTAGCCAAAGGCCTTAGCCTAAGAATAGGGCCTCAGACTGTCTCAGTAAGAGAAGGCTCTTACACCGGCAGACAGTGATTTTGATTCTTTCTTTTATACCTCTATAACTAGCCAAGTGATAAGAATACACCTAAATACTTAGAGTATATGCCTTTACAGACAGGCCTGAATATCTATATCCTAACACCCCCCACAAGATAGTTTACATCCAGTCTCACCAGCCCACTGTGAATAGACTATTCAAACTTGATGGGCCATTAAGAAGAATTAACTTTCCAGATAGTTCTTCCAGAAGATGCCTCAGATAGCAAGGAACCAACAGTCACCCATGTGATTCAGCAAAACATGTAAGGTCATGTGATGCGGACATGTGACCTCAGACTCCACCTGTGTCAGTAACTTTCCATACGCAGGGGCTGTGGGCTTTGTTAGGGACAATAAATTTCCATGCACATGGCAAAGGATTTAAAAGACACCAGAGACATCTCCATTCGGCCTCATTCCTGCTCCAAATCTCTGGACTGTGGATTTATAACTAAAAAGGAGCATTTTGAATTATGGACTAAAGACCTTCTAATCTTTTAAAAATCACCTGATAAACTTTTTACAGGCTAGCAGACTATTCTATCACTGCTACAAACCTGATCTAAAGACTTGGCAATCATTTATCTGCATATGATCATATAGCCATTTATAACTCTAGTATTTTCTTTTACTAGTAAATGCTTAGTTAGTTTATTAAGGATTAGCTGAGAAGCGTGATATGTGGGTAAAATCTGAAATATATATAATTGACCTGGGGGTAAATGTCTGATCCTTTAGGAGTTATAGAACCTCACATCTGATGAATTGGGTTTTCAGTAATCTCTCACTGTGTTCGACCACTTTGTCTGGATGGGAACCAAGGGCTTGAATGCCTAATGGGGACTTTGTTCGGATGAAGTGAGCTGTAGCTCACGAAAGCTTATGCTCAAATAAATTGGTTAGTCTCTAAGGTGCCACAAGTACTCCTTGTCTTTTTGCGAATACAGACTAACACGGCTGTTACTCTGAAACTTGTTAACCAGCGTGGTGCTACAGAAGCTCTTCTGCTGCTTGTTTGGTGAATCTAATTGTAGTATAAACTACTAGTTTTTGGGCATTGTCTGCCATTTTCTGCAGTCTGCCCTGAGTATAGCATTCTAGGTGTGGTCCATTCCAGGCACCTGATTACAGAGCGTCTTTGGATTCTGGAATTCTCGTTCAAACACTTAGAGAGACACGTCTTTATAATTAAATTCAGATTGGAATTTGGGTTGGGATTTCAAGATGCACTTGATCTCTAAATTCACCAGCATTTGGATTCAGGAACATTTCTAATTTTGAAAACTATATCATAAGCCCACCATAAATAGGTTAGACGATGAAATTCACTTGACTCATCCACATTATTAATACTATTGATTCTAATTTAAAATTGTACATTTGTTAATATTTACTTTTGTAACATATGTTTATATAAAATACACGTGTGTATATTTCTATATTCATACATACACACAAAAGACAAATAGATATCACAAAAGACACATTTGCACCTATTAATTAAATGCAGGTATGTTCATATTTTTATATAAAGTTTGGAAGTTTGTTGGAAATAACTGTTGTATTGTAGCTTTGTAATGTCAAAAAATATAAACTGTCTTTCAGAAAATGTATTATTTATTCAGACCTAAAGGCATTCTCTTCTACTAGTTAAAATTTCAGCTGTGGACTAATAAGGTGATTTATGCATTTGTACTGTATTTTATTCTTTAACCAGAGCCTAATGTGAATGGTATTTTTGTTTTGTTTTGAGTTTCCACAACAGGCCCTAGGGCTTTTGATAAAGCTTTTAACTGGAAGCATTCTACCTTCACTCTTCATCAAGGTTTCACAACAGGAGTTATGATGTTGGTAGTTAATTTAAATGCACAATATTTTTCGCATTTTATATTTAAGAGATTTCCTCCTACTGTCCAGTTTGATGAGTACTGTATAACCCAGCGATACATTTTTCTTAGTTTTAAACATATTAAAAGCTAAAATAACTCTGCTAAAATTCTCACATTTTTAATGTATACAAAGCTTTACCAGTATCAGGTTCTTACCCAATACTATATATTTCTAAGATGCCCATTTCCCCTTAGTATCCGAGGGCAAAAATACGGAGCATTTCTATAGGGATAATTGTGACATTTGAGTACAACCTATTAAACAAGATGATGTAATGCCACACTGACCCCAGCGGGCAGATCAGGTGATATTCTGCCTTCCTAATGTCCCCTATTGTGAGGTGGGAGTGAGTGCGAGAAATCTCTCATACGCCTCAATGCCTGACTTCTGTCAGGTTCTTAAGCATGTGCCTGATTTTTAGCCGTCTCATGTGCTTAAGTCTGTTTTGGAATCTGAGCCTCAGGGCTGGTCTTCACAATCGGGGTAAATCAACCTGAATGACACTGCTCCAGCTACATGAACAACATAGCTGGAGCTGATGTAGCTGAGGTCGACGTACCCTGGCGTCTTCACTGTACTGCATCAACAGGAGAGGCTCTCCGGTTGATTTCCCTTCCTCTTCTTGTAGAGGTGGAGAACCTGGGTCAACTGGAGAGTGCTCTGGTATCTATTTAGTGGGTTTTCACTCGACCCACTAAATTGATCCCAGCTGCATCGATTGCAGCAGCTTCAACCTCCCCCGTAGTGAAAACCAGTCCTAAGTGATACCAGGATTTCCCTCCACTGTGCAGCCAAACAGTCAGCTCTATCTGTGCTATGGATCTAATTACTCCCCAACCCCTTCCTGATAAATTGCTTCCTCTGGTAGCAAAGGAGTCATGGCTCCTGTCCTGTAAGTCAGGAGATGCAGTCCCAGCTGGCTCTTACTCTCCCTCACACTCTCACTGCATAGGTGTGATTTTACCCCTAGTGCCAAAGCGCTTTATACATGTGAAACATTAAAAAAAATATGAACTAATTAATTCTCACAGCAGACCCTAATTAATCTTTAGAAAATTACTACTACCTCTATATTTCAGACAGGGAACCCGGGACACAGAACATATGTGCTAGGGAAGCCCCAGTAGATTCTCTGGGTTTCAGTCAACTGCAGCGTTCCAGACACACCAGTTCTGAGCATTCCCATTGTTAGCTAGATAGTTCCAGAAGGCAGAGTCAGATGCTTTTGCAGATGAAGCACCATGCCTTCTCTCTAACCTGCCTGCTTCCTTAGTACTTATTAAACATTAAACTTATTAAACTGGTGAGTCTTGTCCACAAGCTCAGGGTTTAGCTGATTGCCATATTTGGGGTCAGGAAGGAATTTTCCCCCAGGGCAGATTGGCAGAGGCCCTGGGTTTTTTTCCCTTCTTCTGCAGCGTGGGGCACGGGTCACTTGCTGGAGGATTCTCTGCACCTTGAAGTCTTTAAACCATGATTTGAGGACTTCAATAGCTCAGATATAAATTAGGGGTTTGTTACAGGAGTTGGTGGGTGAGATTCCGTGGCCTGCATTGTGCAGGAAGTCAGACTAGATGATCATAATGGTTCCTTCTGACCTTAAAGTCTATGATTCTATGATTCCAGTATGACTGGGTCGTAGGAGATCAGATTTTTCTCCTAGAATGTTCTCATTTCACTGGCTCAGTTCTCCAATACCTCATTCACGTGACTTTCTTTAAAAAAAGGCACCAAAACTAGGCCAAAACACTTTGCTAAGAGGGACAGCAAAAGAGACTCTGAAAAACAGTGACATTTCCAGGTGCAGAGGTCAGATGGATACCTTCTTCTCAAGTGAGAGAGAGAGAGAGCCCTGACTCCCATATTCTGCATTAAAAATCTCAAGCTAAACAGTGAAGTTAATATAAACTGTAGTTTGTGGTTAAGAGTTGCCTAATGAGCATGATGTCTTAAAAGCAAATATAACATTTAAAAGTGTGGAAGATACAGTAATAGCTATTTAATTGCCACAGCTGGGTTTTTTTAAACCTAACGATCCAACAACTTTTATATATGTAATTAACAGAATACATTTTAACTAACTGTGGTAGATGGTGGGGTAGATTTTCAACAGCACAACTGGAACTTAGATACCAGGTGAAAATCGACACCATTATTACTACTGTCTACTAGTTATACTGTGCTAGCACCTAGAGGTCAGAGCCCTATTGTGCTAGGCACTCTACAAGTATAACAACAAACCTGCAAAGTGTCATGCATCGTGCATGAAACTCATGCACTTCAGCAGCCTGGACTGAATGTTATGCATTCAATAGGGTGTTAGGTATGCAGGAGGCATGTGGTGTGCAATTTAGGCTGACTAGCCCCTAGAGTCACTCTAGCATCTTCTGAATAGGCAGCCTCAATCTCTTCTCTATTCCCCCAGCAGTTCCCCTCACTGAGCAGCAGAAAGGGAAGTAGGTGGTGTTAGTGGGGGCTACTGGGTTGTAAAGGAGACAGGAAGTACTGGAGGTTAGGGACTACAAAGGGACAGGAGCTAAGGGAAGAAGAGGAACTGTAGGGGGGAATAAAGGAATGGAAAGGGAAAACAACCCTATAGCAAGCCCCTTCCCCAGAAAATTCACTTCAATCCCTGGCTACCTCTAGCTCCCCTTGAGCCCTTCTCCTTCCATCACTTGAGGGGTACAAGGATAACATCCTAGACATCCCCACTTGCTTCCAGTGCTCAGTGGAGCTCCCTCATAACTTTTAGATCAGTGGGTAGGGTACACCCCTGGGATGCAGGACCCCTGATTCAAGTCCCCACACTTTGCCTGATGAGATGGGATTTGAACAGGAATCTGCTACCTCTCAGGTGAGTACCCAAACCATTCAGCTATGGGATATTTTGATGTAGGTCTCTTGTTGAAGCTGTTCCACTTGGCTAAATAATTAAATAGTCATTGTGCTATAGAGTGAGAATGACTCTATAGGCTAGTGGGTAGGGAACTCACCTGGAAGGTGGGAGACGCAGGATTCAGTTCCCCCTTTTCCAAGGGTTCCCCCTATACTTTTCACATCCCTGCTCAGATTCAGGTAGAGCCCTAACCCCGAGCTATAGAGTCTCTCTCCCTCTCCCCTAGTTTTGTTCAAAAGTTCTATAGTGGACCCGGTAAATGTTCCTGACAAATATTTCTTAAACTTTCCGCAAAAGGCTTCGGTTTGACAAACTGGCATTTTCTGACCCAAAAAACCCAACAACTTTTGTTGAAAAAATTCTGACCAGCTATGGAAAAAAAAAAAAAAAAGAGCTGTTACACCGAAGTAAGTTTAAATAAAGAGAAGTGTAATCTTACAGTCTACTTACTTACTTCAGTCAAACTACAGTGTTATTGGCTGTGCACTTTTCTTTAAGGCAAAATAAGACTTATATTAGCACCTTCCGTTTTTATGCTGCCCCCTCGAGTGCCAGAAATTCCAATGCAACAAGGACAATTACCTATCATGCATTACTTGCAAGATATCAGCAAGGATAACTTTTCTGCAAGATGAAAGTAAATCTCTTTTGCTGCATTACTTGGGACCTAACAAAGGACATTTTACAACTTACCTTCCATACCAGATGCTCCTCCTAATTCTAAAGGCTATGGTCAATCAATTCTTGTAGGTGATAAGCATTTTGGCCCATAATAAATACGGTGGAGGTTAGGGTTACAATATTTCTGTAGGCTAGCACAAACCCCCAGAGGATTGACTGATGAGTTTGGAGCTACTTTACATGAATTTGTCTCTCCAGTATAAGGAGTTTGGGTAATCGAGCTGACAAAATGATTCATGATCAAATAATTGAAAAGAAAAATAATTCCAGAATTAAAGATGATTTAACCCTTATTAAGATTGCTGAGTTAGTCAAAAAAAGCTACAGAAAGTCACAAAATCATTATCTCCTGCATAATCCAGTGACAGTTCACAGAGCATTAAAGTCAGCACAGTAAATAGAAATGATGTGAAGGTAAATACAAGCCCACATTTGCAAGTGGACAAAAATACAAGCCATGCTACAAACAAAATTACTTTAGATGTGGAGACATCAGTCATATGGCTGACTTTCTGGAATGCCCTGCAAAATATGCAAATTGAAAACAATGTTATTTAAAAACTGCATCAAGGGAACTGTGCTACACTTAAAGAGGGAAGAAAATGGAACACCTCTGAACCAATAAATCTAAGCTACCAATATATGAGAATAATTATCAGTTTGTTGAATAGGATTTAATTATTGATATAAAACCCATTTTCTTTATAGTTATTCTTGAGAGTAGTACTGAAGAGTAGAATGAAAACATTGAGAGCAAGTAACAAAAAAAAAAAGAGTATGTCAGATTCACCAGCTCAAAAGATTAAATGACTCCACTTCCTTTACTCACCTTCAGTTGTACCTTACTCTGAAATGTGTCTGATTGATTTTAGTGGGTGTTTCCATGGAGTACTATTGAGTATGAATTAGGGTGACAGAGTCTGGCCTAATGTTTCTCAGAGTACTGGCAAATTTCAAACTATATCCCATATAAGAATTTACATTTGTTCAGATTACAAAATTTTCAAATTTTCATATGTTCAAAACTCCCATTCACTTCAGTAGGGCCAGAATTTCACCTTATAAGTTTAAATTAAGTGCATAAATATGTTCCAGTTTCACAAATCATATTTTAGTTGGGTTTCACTTCAATTATTCCTTTGTAAGGGGCAGATATAGAACAGCAAGAGTGAAAAATGTAATACATTCTTGAGAACACTAGGCAAACTTAGGTAAGCAAAGTTTGTTCTATTCCAATCAGGTTCTTAGACCGCTACCCACCCAGCAGTGGGAGGAAGTATCTGATTGGAAGGAAGGTGAAAAATCAAGATGGTGAAAGTGGTACATTGTGAATTAAATGAATAAAAAACCCTGAGAAATGTACTATGTAAATCTGACCTTTTTTCTTAGCCATGAGGAAACCCACTCAATGTGTGTCCAGAGCCATCCCCCATTGCCATATGAAAGGAAATGGGGGGGGGAAATGGGGCAGAGAAGGGAAGGAATAAAATAGGACAAGGAAAGAGATGGAGAGGGAGCAGACAGAAGAAAAAGAAGGGGAGAGAAAGAGTAAAGAGGAGAAAGAATTTGGGAGAGAGACGGAGGAAGAGGAACAATGAGACAGGAGGGAACAGACAAGTGGGAGAACAAAAATGAGGGGTGAAAATGGTGGAGGAAAGATACAAACAAGGCTAACATACATGGGGAGGGAGGAGAGAAAGGGATGAAAAAAAAAAGAGTGAAGAGACAAGCATATGGGGAAATCAAAATCCCAAGGAGCAGTGGGGATATAGACAAGGAAGAAAAAGAAAGACAAATTGGGCTGTGGGAAGTGAGAGACCAAACTCACTGGGAAAGAGTTGGAGCAGGAGCAGTGGATAATGCTAGGCTTCCGCCTCTGAGGAGGCAGGACTTCTTCAGGGGAACCCTGCTTTTACTTGTCCCAACCCTATGAGTGGGGTCTCGTCTTTCCTACCTGTAGCATAAGATCATACAAACTCCTTCCTTATGCCATAATCTGGTATGAATCTTGTGTGACACAATATTTTCCTGATGTACTGTGAAGTCTTTCTTTAATAAATCTCTCACCTAACTAGTGAGCAACAAGCCTCAGAAGGGCCAGAAGTTCACTTCAAAACAGCCCACAAAAGCACTGATACTTATGAAAACAATTTAGATTAGGTATTTTTCCATCCACCCACCCACTTATCTACATCCTAAATGTCTTCCTTTTTCCTCCCAATCCTTCCCAGCCAAATTCACTTTTACCTCAGTCTAATAGTCAAGGCTGCTTTCCCGCCTCCTGAGTATAATAATTATTTGGCTTATCCCTGTGATGGGTTGGATCACAGAGACCCCCTTGGGACTGGCACCTGATGTGCTGAGACTACCTCTGAGCCCATTTTCCCTGGCAGCTTGGGACTTCACTACCCTGTCTTGTTGAGCCAGACACACTAGCCTGCTGCAAACACAGACCCAGGTCTGAACCACATCCCCCAAAAGCTGCAGGCTTAACTGAAAACAGCTTAAGAAGTGCTCCTGTCTCTAGCACCCAGATACTCAGTTCCCAATGGGGTCCAAACCCCAAATAAATCTGCTTCACTCTGTATAAAGTGTATACAAGGTAAACTCAAACTGTTCACCTTCTATAACATGATAGAGAGATATGCACAGCTGTTTGCTCCCCCAAATATTAATACTTGCTTTGGGTTAATTAATAAGCAAAACGTGATTTTATTAAATAAAAAAGTAGGGTTTAAGTGGTTTAACAGAAAGAACAAAGTAAATTACCAAGCAAAATAAAACAAAAACACACAAGTCTAAACATAATACAGTAAGAAACTGATTACAGATGAAACTTCATCCTCAGAGATGTTCCAATAAGCTTTTTTCACAGACTAGACTCCTTTCTAGTCTGGGCCCAATCCTTTCCCCTGGAACAGTCCTTGTTCCAGCTCAGGTGGTAGCTAGGGGATTCCTCACGACTGCACTCCCTTTGTTCTGTTCCACCCCCTTATATACCTTTGGCACAAGGCAGGAATCATTTGTCTCTTTGGGTCCCCATCCCTCCTTCTAAATGGAAAAGCACCAGGTTTAAGATGGATTTCAGTACCAGGTGACAGGGTCACATGTCCTGTGAGACCCCAAGCCTTCATTCTTCCCAGCCTGACTCACAGGAAGGCTTGCAAGTAAACAGAGCCATCTACAGTCAATTGTCCTAATTAATGGGAGCCATTAAGATTCCAAACCACCACTAATGGCCCACACTTTGCATAATTACAATAGGACCTCAGAGTTATATTTTATATTTCTAGTTTCAGATACAAGAATGATACATTTATACAAATAGGATGACCACACTCAGTAGACTATAAATTTTACAATGATAATTTACAAGAGACATTGTGCATAATCTAGTTATACATTATATTCACACTCATTAGCATATTTTAATAAAAATCAGTGCAATGTCACAATCCCCTTAACCCAAGGACTCCCACCGTTATTCTCTCTGCTTTTCTCCCCACATCACACACTCCAATGCTATTTGATCAAAGGGCTGTTTTGCTGTTAACTTGTCCACAGTTTTAAAGTTCCTGATGCCTCTGCTTTTACTTCTATAGGTTATTTTATTTCTGCCAGAGAAGTCAACTGAATCAGTGCATACAACTTCAAATATTTTGTAGACCTTTTTCTCAGCTAGGTGCAGCTTATCTTTATGTCACACAAAGTTGTGTATTGATAATAGCCTCTTAAAATGATGAAACATCTACTTCTTATGGAAAAATTAAAATATCTGCATCAGTTAAGTTAAAAAAAATACTTTTTTGTAACATTGCTTTAAAACAATACCACACACTAAGCCTATCTGAACTTAATATATGAAGCAGGCAAATTTCTTCCTCTTACCTTAAAACTTAAGAATGTGAACAGCAAAAAATTCAGACCCACCTCAAAATGAAACAGTCACCATAGTCTCCACCAAGCAGCTATAATGCACCAAAATATATCAGATAAACCCTGCACCTATCCTTGCAGTCCCTTCTAACTCTATGATTCTATATCGATTTTATTTCTGGAGAGAGCCTGCACTACCTGCTGCCATTTGAGCCTATAGAGCTTCCCAAACAGAAACTGCTAATCACGCCAAACATACCAGGCTTTCATATTGCAGACAACCCTGATTATTACTGGCAATGTGTATAGCAACACTGAACAAGACAGAGTACCCCACAGAACTTATAGTCAAAGGTCCTGACCCTGCGTGAGAAGTGTCTGAGTGGATCTCTGCACCCATTCAAAGACTCACTGAAGTCAATGGAGTACTATGTGGCAGTGAACATGTGTGTATGTTGGGTTATCATTGAAAAACTTTGCAGAAGATTTGAGAAGGAGGGATTTGAATGAAGGGAAAGGGGATGGTTTGGTACAGAAGACAATCACCAGAACTACAATTCCATTTTAAAAGTATGTTGATTATTTCACAAGTGAATGAGTCTTCAAAAGATGAAAATGTCTTGTATTATGAACCCACTGAACCATCTATTGCCAAAGATCTTTTTGGACCATATACTACTGGATTTCATATCATGCCCAGATGTGTCTTCATCCAATGACAATTTATTTCATTCTGTCTGAATAGTTCATGCCGCACTTTGGGTTGAGGAGAAAAGAAGATTGCCCATATGCTCAACAACATTCAGAATTCATGCTGACAGATTAGCAGTTTTACTGCACCTACTGATGTCACTGTAGCTGTGATCCTTTGTTTTCCCTCCCTGAAGTTGAACATGGCCTCGAACTGGAACAACCAGCAGAGGGGAAATGTGGGGCTAGACAGACAGTCCTTCAGTCATGTCTGCTTGAGTAGGGAAGGGGCGTTAGGAGGTACAGGCAAATAAATCCCATAAGCAGGTGCATTTTCTCAGGAAGAGGGGAAGGAATCATTGTACTTTCTAGGACAAAATGACTATCTTTGCTCCATCATTAGCCTTTTAGAGGTCTGGCAAAATCCCCTCATCTGCAGAGGAACCTGACCCAGAAAGGAGATGCTAAAGCAGTGGGTCCTTTCAGGTTTTAGGATTATTTTTAGTTACCACCTCAAAATCCACCCAAATAACAATCAGTTGAGAAGAAGGTCAGCAAGCTGAGCTCTCTCCCATACTTCAATATTCTAGGTCCTCAGCAGGACAAGCCAGAAAACTATTGTAGATAGCACCATGAATCTGTGGGGTATTCTGATGTGGTTGAAGGCTGTATCACACAAATATGAGTCTGGTAATTTGGTAGTGTGTTCATAGAATCATGGTCTGGCTCAAGAGGGGTAACAAAGGAAACCTTCTCCAGAACCACCTATAAAACTCTAGAGATAACGGCAGTATGAATTGTGATATGAAAGGCAATCACAGCAACACCACAGTTCCACTAGAGGGGGACATTTACTTTTTGCTCATGACTTCAGGAGGGAACGCAAGTAATCAGTAGGTGGTGAGGTGAGAGCAGGGTAGGAAGCCATCGTCGCATTCACCCTGGTTTGATGGAGGTGAAATGATATTTATGTGCCACGTGGGAGACAACCAATTATCAGTCTTGCTGGACTCATGACTTAAAAATGGCAGTCAGAATGCTAGAGCTGAAAGGAAAAGCTGTCAGAGGCCCTCCTAAAAATCCTCTCATATGACCGCAACCTCAGAGTCTCAAGCCCTGAAGTATCCAATGTCCTGTAAATGAGGGTCTCCACTTCCACAAGGCCGACCTTCTTAATGGGCGGATCCTGGTCAACACCTAGGTCTGTGTTATCCCTCCAGGGAGTGTCTAATTCCTCTCCCATGTACAAATCATTAATGTCTCCCTCTGCTTTTTGTGATCACATGACGAGTGGCGGGGGTTAGCCTTTGAGCACACTGTGCAGAGCCTGCTCCAGCTGGCCAGGGGTAGGCTCTGGATTTGAATATTAGATCAGCATTTTATATGGTAATGAAAAACAAACAGTTATGCTGAGTGCTGCGCTCTATTATGCTTTGAAAGTTTTCAAGTACAAGAAAATTGTCTAGAATGGGTAAATTTTCAAACACACCTGATACTTCAGAGCCCTAATTCCTGGTTTCTAGATGCTACCACAATATCTATCATAAATTATATTATATATATATATACACATACACACACATACACTTGTATGTATAGTATAAAGGTTACCAGTGGTTCAGGTTAATATGGTCAAGCGGAGTTGCAGGCATTGCATGGTCTCTCCTTACAGTTCTTCTAGTACACTTCCAATCTACATTGCAAGAGCTCTCTTGTTCCATTCTTAGAACTAAATTCAGCAGAGACAGGCAATAATGCCAAATTTTGCAATGATTTTACAATAGAGGTGCATTTTAAACAGAGATTAGATGATGAAATAAATTAATTTAGACCACGATTTAAGAGGTGATCTGAAGCTGCTGAGGAGAAAAGCTCTGTCCTCCCATAGCATACAGTAACAAACTCCACCACCCAGTGAAGATGTACAATATGGACTATTCTCACTAGAAGATCAGAGTTTTTAAAACTAGGCCTATATTAGGATGTTGTCATTTATTAGACGAAAGAAGCCAAAGATAAATTGCTGCCACTTTTACAGCTTCCTCAGACCATCACCACTGCTCCCCCTAGGTGCTAAGAGGGTCTCAAATCTAGTCCACAAAGATAACTGATTTTAACAAGCTACTCACTCATCACTACTAATCAATAACCACCAGGGAGGACAGCCAAGTGCCACTAATAGTATTGCTGTCATTAGCATTTATGTCCAATTCACCTCTTGTTTTAATCTCAATTACCTCCCTGACTTTGTGCCACTTCCTAAAACAGACTGGGTCAATCTAGATAGCTTCATCAAAATGAGGGATTATTTATTTCACTCCTGAGAAGCCGGGGCCAAGCAACTGAACAGATAACAATAAACTGGGAGGAGAGGTAGATATGCTGGAGGGTAGGGATAGGATACAGCGGGACCTAGACAAATTAGAGGACTGGGCCAAAAGAAGTCTGATGAGGTTCAACAAGGACAAGTGAAGAGTCCTGCACTTAGGACGGAAGAATCCCATGCACCGCTACAGACTAGGGACCGAATGGCTAGGCAGCAGTTCTGCAGAAAAGGACCTAAGGGTTACAGTGGAAGAGATGCTGGATATGAGTCAACAGTGTGCTGTTGTTGCCAAGAAGGCCAATGGCATTTTGGGATGTATAGGTAGGGGCATTGCCAGCAGATCGAGGGACGTGATCGTTCCCCTCTATTCGACATTGGTGAGGCCTCATCTGGAGTACTGTGTCCAGTTTTGGGCCCCACACTACAAGAAGGATGTGGAAAACTTGGAAAGAGTCCAGCGGAGGGCAACAAAAATGATTAGGGGACTGGAACACATGACTTATGAGGAGAGGCTGAGGGAACTGGGATTGTTTAGTCTGCGGAAGAGAAGAATGAGGGGGGATTTGATAGCTGCTTTCATCTACCTGAAAGGGGGTTCCAAAGAGGATGGACCTAGACTGTTCTCAGTGGTAGCAGATGACAGAACGAGGAGTAATGGTCTCAAGTTGCAGTGGGGTAGGGTTAGGTTGGATATTAGGGAAGACTTTTTCACTAGGAGGGTGGTGAAACACTGGAATGCGTTACCTACGGAGGTGGTGGAATCTCCTTCCTTAGAAGTTTTTAAGGTCAGGCTTCACAAATCCCTGTCTGGGATGATTTAGTTGGGGATTGGTCCTGCTTTGAGCAGGGGGTTGGACTAGATGACCTCCTGAGGTCCCTTCCAACCCTGATATTCTATGATTCTATGATACTGAGGCACAGAGAGATGAAGTGCGGTGCTCAAATTATGGGAGAAAAAAAAAGGGGAGCCTTCAAGGTTAAGTGGCCTTTGCTTTAATTTAAACAGTAATGAAAAGTGAGGGGGCAATAAAACAGAAGTGAGCTAGCACCTAAAAGAAGCTGGGGTACCTACCCCCTGTAATTCAAGCACTAGTGAAATGGATTTCCCAAAGTCACCCAGAAGGCCAGTGGCAGAGCTGAGAACAGAATCCAGGACTCATAAGACCCAGTCAGTCCAGTGATGACAGAGACCTGTCCCTCTTACAGACACTTACTTCAGAGTGTGCACACTGGACAAGTAGCATGCCCTCCCTAGGAACAGCGGCAACATGCCCCCTGCTCCACTGTCAGCCTCCCCTTTTCACACAGTTTGGGGATGCTCTTTAGGGGCAGAGACTGAGTTCCTTGGTGGCATTAAGCCAAGGCCTATGGAAAGACACAAGAGCTGGGGAGCTTTGATATACAAACATTAATAAATTCAGTTTCAGTCACCCATGGCTACCAGGTATCATTGTCAGCATTAGCAACAGGTAGGGAAACTAAGTCATTAAAGGTAGATCTACACTTTTGGTGGCTTATAGAGTACAAACACTGCACTCACTACACTCAGATAGCAAGGGTATAAATAACAGTGAAGACAGTGAGGCACTGCTGAGGCAAGTAGAACCCTAGACTATACACCAGGGATCGGCAACCTTTGGCATGCAGCCCACCAGGGTAAGCCCCCCGGCGGGCCACGCCAGTTTGTTTACCTGCCACGTCTGCAGGTTTGGCCAATCGCGGCTCCCACTGGCTGCGGTTCATCGTCCGAGGCCAATGGGGGCCGTGGGAAACGACGGCCAGCACATCCCTTGGCCCGCACCACTTTCCGCAGACCCCATTGGCCTGGAACAGCAAATCGTGGCCAGTGGGAGCCGTGATTGGCCAAACCTGTGAACGCAGCAGGTAAACAAACTGGCCTGGCCTGCCAGGGGGCTTACCCTGGCCGACTGTGTGCCAAAGGTTGCTGATCCCTGCTATACACCCTACATGGTTGTCTACATGCCCAAGGAGTGCCTTCCACATCTACACTGCTGTTTTTTTAGTAATGTAGTGCCCTGCTTCCTCTGATGCTGCAATCCTTCTCTGAAGGCTCCAGCAGCAGGAAAAGGTTCTGGCAGTGGGGGAGGAGGTGAGAAAAGGCTGCCTCCCCCCACCCAAGCCTTTTGCTGCCACATGTAGTTAACACACCACAGTGTGGATGCAGCTGCCTTTCACGGCAGAGTGTAGCTTCATGTGCCCTACATACTGCTGCAAGTGTGGATAAGGCCTGGAGATTAAGTGATTTACCCAGGGTTCCACAATAAGTCAATGGCAAAGCGGGACCAATGCTCATATTTACTGGCTCCTATTCTGATTCTTCAGCTACAAAACCATCCTTCTCTGCTTGATCCCTCCATGAAATGGAATCTGAACATTTTGTGTCATGTGCAAGTTGATCAGAAGTGCTGTCCAGATTTTTGAAAGAAAAACTCAAGGGCTGATGTGTACAAAAAGTAGATTTAGTTCTAATTATATTTTGGCCAAAAAAGAGTTACACTCATAATAGCAGGATTCAACCTAGTTCAGTAAAACCATTCAGTCAAGATAATTTTTTGCTATTGCCACTAAAAAGATCACCATAAAATGCCAGGCTGTTCTCCCCTACTGTATGTTACGCCTGGCTGCACGTTTACCAGGGAAAAAGTGACAGATTTCACCAGTTTTATAGTTGAGTCAGTTTTTGGTTTCACAGAACTGGAATATGAATAAGCACTTTGCTGACCAGCTACTTCATCAATGTCATCATGGTTCAGGCTAGAAAACTTTTTGAAATGCCATTATGAGCCAAAATGTGACTCTAGATCGTTGGCATTTTGTTACTCAATATACAGCTTCGTCTCATTTTCTGTTCAGAAGATTTTTTTTCCAGCCAGCAGTGAAAATGCATAGAGGAAGCTACATTCATCAACAAAATTATCAGCTAGATTCTGATTGCAGGATCTTTTTTTATTGGAAATGATCCAAAGAAGCAGAAAGCACAGCTTGATTTTCTAAGCCTAAGTCAAGTGTGCAGGGCCGGCAGTTGGAAAGATAGTCTTTTAATTTGAAAATTGAGCACAGTTTATGTGGGAATCACTGAGGGCAAGATTGTGTCCTGATGCTGTATTGGTGCACAAAAGTTCCCCCTTCTTTGTACCCCAATTGGAAGCCCAGAGCCTGCTCCCTCCATGCATACATCCCAAATGTAGTGGACAAATTGGCTTTACCCTGACCCCAATGTTCTGTATCTTAAAGGCCCACCTGACCCCAGAGATTATAGAATCATAGAATATTAGGGTTGGAAGAGACCTCAGATCATCTAGTCCAATCCCCTGCTCAAAGCAGGACCAACACCAACTAAATCATTTAAGCCAAGGGCTTTGTCAAGCCGGGCCTTAAAAACCTCTAAGGATGGAGATTCCACCACCTTCCTAGGTAACCCATTCCAGTGCTTCACCACCCTCCTAGTGAAATAGTGTTTCCTAATAGCCAACCTAGACCTCCCCCACTGCAACATGAGCCCATTGTTCCTTGTTCTGTCATCTGCCACCACTGAGAACAGCCTAGCTCCATTCTCCTGGGAACCCCCCTTCAGGTAATTGAAGGCTGCTATCAAATCCCCTTCTCACTAAATAACCCCAGTTCCCTCAGCCTCTCCTCATAAGTCATGTGCCCCAGCCCTCTAATCATTTTTGATGCCCTCTGCTGGACTTTCTACAATTTGTCCACATCCCTTCTGTAGTGAGGAGGACCAAAGCTGGACGCAGTAATCCAGTTGTGTCCTCACCAGTGCCGAATAGAGGGGAATAATCACTTCCCTCAATCTGCTGGCAATGCTCCTACTAATACAGCCCAATATGACATTGGCCTTCTTGGCAACAATGGCACACTGCTTACTCATATCTGGCTTCTCGTCCACTATAATCCCGAGGTCTTTCTCTGCAGAACTGCAGCTTAGCCAGTCGGTCCCCAGCCTGTAGCAGTGCATGGGATTCTTCCTTCCTAAGTGCAGAACTCTGCACTTGTCCTTGTTGAACCTCATCAGATTTCTTTTGGCCCAATCCTCCAATTTGTCTAGGTCACTCTGGACCCTATCCCTACCCTCCAGCATATCTACTTCTCCCCACAGTTTAGTGTCATCTGCAAACTTGCTGACGGTGCAATTCATCCCACCATTCAGATTGTTAATGAAGACGTTGAACAAAACCGGCCCCAGGACTGACCCCTGGGGCACTCCATTTGATACTGGCTGCCAACTAGACATGGAGCCATTGATTACTACCCGTTGACCCCGATAATCTAGCCAGCTTTCTATCCACCTTATAGTCCATTCATCCAATCTGTACTTTAACTTCCTGGCAAGAATACTGTGGGAGACCGTATCAAAAGCTTTGCTAAAGTCAAGATATATCACATCCACCACTTTTCCCATATCCACAGAGCCAGTTTTCTCATCATAGAAGGCAATCAGGTTGGTCAGGCATGACTTCCCCAAGGTGAATCCATGTTGACTGTTCTGATCACCTTCCTCTCCTTCAAGTGCTTCAAAATAGATTCCTTGAGGAGCTGCTCCATGATTTTTCCAGGGACTGAGGTGAGGCTGACCAGTCTGTAGTTCCCTGAGTTCTCTTTCTTCCCTTTTTAAAATATGGGCACTATATTTGCCTTTTTCCATTCGTCCGGGACATCCCCTGATCGCTATGAATTTTCAAAGATAATGGCCAGTGGCTCTGCAATCACATCAGCCAACTCCCACAGCACCCTTGGATGCATTAGATCTGGACCCATGGACTTGCGCATGTGACACTTTTCTAAATAGTCCTTAACCTGTTCTTTCACCACTGAGGGCTGCTCACCTACTCCCCATGCTATGTTGCACAGTGCAGCAGTCTGGTAGCTGACCTTGTCTGTGAAGACCAAGGCAAAAAAAGCATTGTGTACTTCAGCTTTTTCCACATCTGTCACTATGTTGCCTCCCCCATTCAGTAAGGGTCCACACTTTCCCTGACCATCTTCTTGTTGCTAACATACCTGTAGAAACCCTTCTTGTTATCCTTCACATCCCTTACTAGCTGCAACTCCAATCGAGCCTTGGCCTTCCTGATTACACCCCTGCATGCTCTAGCAATATTTTTATCCTCCCCCATAGTCATCTGTCCAAATTTCCATTTCTTGTAAGCTTCCTTTTTGAGTTTAAGCTCACTGAAGATTTCTCTGTTACGCTAAGCTGGTTGCCTGCCATATTTGCTATTATTGCTGCACATCGGGATGGTTTGTTCCTGCGTCCTCAGTAAGGCTTCTTTAAAATACAGCCAGCTCTCCTGGGCTCCTTGCCCCCTCATATTAGCCTCCCAGGGGATCCTGCCTATCAGTTCCCTAAGGGAGTCTAAGTCTACTTTTCTGAAGTCCAGGGTAAATATTCTGCTACTCTCCTTTTTTCCTTTTTTTTCCCAGGATCCTGCACTCAACCATCTCATGGTCACTGCTGCCTAGGTTGCCACCCACTTCTACTTCCCCTACCAATTCTTCACTGTTTGTAAGCAGCAGGTGAAGAGGAGCAGAGCCACTACTTGGTTCCTCCAGCACTTGTACCAGGAAGTTGTCCCCAACACTCTCCAAAAATTTCCTGGATGACTGAAGTCCCCCATTAGAACCAGGGCCTGTGATCGGGAGACTTCAGTTAGTTGTCCGAAGAAAGCATAGTCTACCTCATCCTTCTGGTCTGGTGGTCTATAGCACATGCCTCCCATGACATCACCTTTGTTGCTCTCACCTCTAAACTTAACCCAAAGACTCTCAACAGGCTTTTCTCCAGTTTCAAACTGGAGCTCTGAGCAATCATATTGCTCTCTTACATACAATGCAACTCCTCCACCTTTCCTCCTGTACCTGTCCTTCCTGAACAGTTTATACCCATCCATGACAGTGCTCCAGTCATATGAACTGCCCCACCAAGTTTCTGTTATTCCAATCACATTATAGTTATAGAAAACCACAGAATCAGAAAAGTGACACCTGAACTAAATGAAAAATATCCTAGGTACTTCATTAAAATATGTATTTTAAAAATGTACACTGAGAACAAATTTATCCATAGTATGACTCCACGAAAGTCAATAGAGTTAAACAAGGAATTATTTTGGCCAACTTTTTTCCCCATGGAAAATTACTAAGAGCACAAACAGTAATTCACCGTGCATATCCTGTACATTATTTTTAATAACAAGGTGAAAAACAAACAGCAGGCAAGTGGCCTCCTTTGAGGAGAATGCTGGTTCTATTCCATCAGTTGGCCAACAGGAGGTACTCATGCAATAAGAAGCTATCATTTCTCATGCTCCCATACCCACAGCAGCCATCAGTCTCAAAAAAGGAGCCAAGGCAACCTACTTCATCTCCCTTGTAATAACAGCATGCTTGAACTTCACCAGCCAAGTGAGCTAATGAGAGAGAGATGAAGTTACTTTCAAACCTAGGTTTCTCATTGTTCCTATGCCACAATATTCATAATGGCTGCTAAGCCACCTGGCCAAAGATTTTACCTTCCCTCACACCATTCCATTTCTTGTAAATGCAAGCTTTGAAATGGTCTGATTCCTACTCAAAAAAGGGTTACAATTTTGTATGAATAAGAATAGAATCTATAATTATACCAGCTGGCTTGCCATAGGAGTTCTCAACTTTTGTGCTGCAAGTCATGCTGATCACCACCTGGGGCCAGCAAGAAATTTCTCCCTATGGTATAGTATTATGCAACCAAAGCAATAACATTTCTAATTTGGGGTGGGCCCAGTTTCAGATACATTCTTCAGTTTTCCTGACAGGAGCTACAGAGAGAGATCCTCTGGAGCAAGTGGTTAAAAGAAGTTATACTTATGTTACATAAGCAAACTCCCCAAAGTGAATCAGTGGAATGTGTAGTAACTCCACAGAATGATAGTGATGCTCACCAATATATTGTACACATTAATAATGATGTTGCTGCTTAAAACAAAGCTTGTGGGAGGTGGGGCAGCTCTGTATTGCCCCCATTAGGGCCATCTTCGTCCACAAGGGGTGACCATCTGATTGGGGCAGGGTAGCCTGTTGTGTAAGCTTGGTGTCAGTCTCTAAAAATCAAGTAACAAAACAACAACTCAGGATTTGGCACTCTGTGCCTTTAAACAGGAAAAAAAAATCACTTCATAATGCAAGCACTTAGTTGCAGTGCTTAGGGCAAGGCCCCAGCCTCATTCTAGATTAGCCCTGAGGAGTTTCTTTTCTATCTCAGTCTCACCAGTTCCACCCTTGAGCAAATCCAGCCAAGTCTTCCTAACTGGCCTGCTGGTTCTTGATTGGTCAGTATTTCCTCCTGGCCCTTCTAGGCCTCAGGAAGATTTTATTATTGGTTTCCTGGTTTGAGTGGATTTTATTGAGGGGGTGGGGATCATGGCACTGATGTCTCCAGCAGGGAGCAAAAAAGGCCTGATCGATTCCATCACAAAGCCAGTCTGATGGGGAGGTGCAAGTTCACATTTCTTCTAAATTTGGCATTAGGTGCCCGCATCACCAAAAACACTTCTAAAATTGATACCTTCATTATCAGTCTCAGCAAAAATGTCAAAGATGGGCATTTAGAGGGGCTTAGTCTCTTATCCTTACTTATTCTCGCTCTGAAATAATTATCTCTAGTTCATTTACATGTGTGAAGCCACCTATAGTTTGGGTTATACTGAAATGTCAGGCTCATTAGTGAGTTTTCCTAACCATCCAACAAAAGATGAGGCAAACACTTATTTTCACTTATGTCCTGAATTTGGGTGTGAGCAAAGAAGAAAGTAGGGATGACATTTTGAGAGAGAGAGAGATTGTCTGTTGAACCACCTGTGTGGACCACCCCTTCCCATTTTCAATCCCTATGGTAATTATGGAAAAGTAATTGAGAAAATATTTAATGTGCTTTTATCTACTGTAATAAGATTCAGCTGCTTGAAACAAGAGACAGCAGAGAGTACCAAATGAGCAGCCAACTCTCCATTAACTAACAGCAAAGCTACAAGCCACAGTGTGAGGACCTCTAGTCTAGGATACACTACTACCTCCAACTCTGTTTGTGGCTAAAACTGGAGGAATAATTCTCACCAAATAATTTATTCTATGAATTTACGTTCTTTTTCTTCATGCAGAAGATCCACAAGCCAATCACACTGCCCTTGATTTTATTCATTATTAGAATTTACTCAACGTCCCCCCCCCCATCCTGTGATTTATCATGAAGTCAGATGGAATTGTTTTTGCTCTCTGATTATAATCACTGTAATTTGTCCCATGAGGGAAGAAGAAACCACTGGGATTTTAAATCTCTCAGACAGTGGCATCAGTTAAAAGCAAGATAAAATTCCTTGATTTTTATCATTTTTAAACTTTTTCCCTTTCTTGCCTGAGGCACAATTCCTAGAAAAATTAGGCTACTCTAGGATTTCATGTCTGGGTGCAGAGATTACCTTAAATTTTCTCTAGGCACATTCACAAACAGTAGTTTCATGTGCAGGTACAGTCCTGGTCATGAAGGGTGCAGTCAGATCTTTAGATATGTCAGTGCTTGGGTGAAGAGTTTTAGGAACCCGCTCCTCACACTGTGACAAGCAGTTCAAATGCAGTATAAAATAGCCACAAATACTTGAGCATGAGGCGAACATCTACTTCCGCAAGCACTCAGGCGAGAATAATTTAAGTGCTTGAATGTTCATAAAAATATGAGCACAAGAGGAGCACAAAGCAAATTCATTTAAATGCCAGTCCATACTCATGGCTTTTATTTATTTTATTGTCAAGCTCTGTTTGTGGCAGTTTTACATTCAGGAGCTGACTATCTTCTTCACTTACACCATTTCAACTCCACTAACTTCAGTGGAGCTACTCTGAATTACATAGGTGTAAGTGAAAAGAGAATCAGGAATCATTCTACTCAGATAAAAGATCGATTAAGAAAAGGCACTTGGAACTAGAGGTGAGCAAATAATTGATTTTATGATTTGGGGGTTGAACTGAAAAATCTGAAAAGGACTGGGTTAGTTTGGAAATTAAACTGATTTTTAAAAATCAGCAAAACAAAAAACTGAAAAAAAAGTTTCAGATCAAAAAAACCAATAGTTTGGTGCCCTGGAAAATGTGGTTTTGGTGGTTGATTTTTTTGGGGAGGGGTGGGGGGAGGGCAAAATTACTATTCTCCAAAAAAATTTCACCCAGCTCTACTTGGAACCTTTAAGAAAACTAAGCAAATATTGTCTCACTTTTTATCTCTTATCCTCCTTTTATCTACCCCCCATCCTTCTATTATTATTCTATTACAGTAGTCCCTAGAAGCACCAACTGAGATCAGGGCCCTCTTGTGGTAGGCACTGTACAAATATACAGTGAGAGACAATCCCTCCCCAAACTAAATAGACAAGCCAGAGACAGGAAATGCTATTATTTATTTTACAGATGAGGAGCAGAGGCACAGGAAGATTAAAGCCTCTATTCAAGAAGGTACTTAAACACATACCTAACTTCAAATATGTGAGTGGTCCCATGGAAGTTAGTAGGATTACTCACTCGCATGCCAAAATGAGATATGTGCTTGATTACCTTCCTGAATCAAAGCCTACCTGAGTGGTTTGTGACAGAGCCAGGCATCAATCCTAGTCTGGAGGCCCAAGCTAGGGCCTTAACCACAAAACCATCCTTCCTCTTGACTAGTCTTACTGTTGAGGTATGCACAGTGTTAGATCATGATCTCTTTGGGGCAAGGGCTACACTCACAATTTGAGGTGCTGGATAAATAATATTGTAAGACCATGCATATTGAAGCCACTTGGATCACCTCTCTCTAAAAGAAACAACCTGGTTTAGCTTCAGTGGAGTTAAACTAGTGAGGAATCTGGCCCCAAAAGCTTTGAGAAATCTCCCAGATTTACTACAGTGGAACTCTGTCAATTTTCATCACCTGAGAATCTGGTCCTAAAGATCTGATCCTATAATTTCCAGCTGAGTGGATGAGATCAGGCAAAGCAACAAACAATGAGGCCCTCCCTCTCTCTCTCTCCTTTTCCCGCTTCCTTTTAAAAAATCTGCAGGTGAATCCTCACACCTAGCGGATGGCCAGGTATACTAAAACTAAATGCCCACTGACATCTGCTTGTCAACTACATACAACTTTGTATGCACTGTTACTATTAATCATGTTTATTAATAGTGAGAAGGGCCAACCAAGAGTAAGACCCCATTGCGTTAGGCACAGTACAAATGGAGTAGTAGACGGCCATAGTCCCAAAGAGTTTACAGTCTAAATAATCAAGACAGAGAGGGTGGGGAAAGGGGTAGAACACACAAATAGAGTGAACAATCTGATGGCGGCAAACAGGTTGTTAGTTCCATACTTTTACTGTTTGTGAGCAGGTTGGCTTTAGTTAGGAGATCAGCTAAAATGGAAAAAAAAGGGAAGGGAGAAGCAGAGGGTAAGAGGCACATGTGAAGTAAATCTAAGATGAAAAGATTGTAAGGGAGAGAGAGGCCTGGAGCAAATAGCCAGTCAGCACTGTAGAGAACTCCCCCTGAATGTCTGAAGGGCCCTACTTTGGCTGCTTCTGTAACTCCGCCTACTAGCTGAAGTCTCTGGCTGATTCCTGTCTGCGCTTTTTTCCCCAGGGCAACATGGCAAGGGGATGGGCTGGAGACAAAGAAGTCACCACCTGGTTCTAATGCCCCAAGTATGTGCAGGATGGGGGTGGGGGAGAGAGAGAGTGTCTTCCTTGTACAGTTCTTGGTCGAAGGGTAGCTCCGCTAGATCCATTTTATCACCTTCCCTTAGTGCAGCAATATCTGCTTCGGATTGGTTCTGTAGCCGTTCCTACCAGCTGAAGTGTCTCTTACAGCTGGCTCCTTCCAGCAGTATCAATCTGCCTACTGAGGATGTAACTCTTGTGTTTCTCTCAGCTGGACTAGCAAGGGATCAGGAAATGGTGTACTGCTCAATGAATAGACCTGTATGTATTTCCATTGTTCACCTCTTATCTGCCCTCCTTGTTATGTTTCAGTATTTCAGTCTTATTTTAAGGACATAGCTGTGGCCTTGAAATCTGAGGACAGACAAAGTTAATGCAGCATGCAGGCACTCACTTTTTAATAATTTCTTTAAGATACTAGCTCACACTTTCATTATCTGGAGACAGTTCATGGTTGCTCAGCTAGTTTAAGAGAAAAATCTTGTCATAACAAAATGACAAACTGGATGTTATTAAATACTTTTACAGATCATAGCAAGGCAAATTAATAAGCATGAAGTGGAAAACAATATAATTAAATAATCCAGGTAACTGTTATTGGTATTTTGGAAATGGAAACTGAAATTGCACAAGGCTTGAGTATACAAACCCTATTTTCCTCTTAATGTGTGCATGTAACGTCACTGTAAGCGCCACACGTTATGAGAGCAGACTATACTACAAAACTATATAGGACCAGAGTAGTACTCTAAAATATTTCCAGCAGTTATTATATGATTTTAAACATGTAGCACTAGATTGTAGCTAGCTATGTGTGGAGCTGTATGAGACTGTAGGAACAAGACGAATCCTCCACCGCTTACTTCTTAGGACCACAGTTTGGAAACCACTAGATTAGATCACTTAGTAGTCTTTTCCATCTCTCTTATTTGATTCTATAGATAAAGGCCATAATGTATTACAGACTATATCCACAAGGCTGAGGAGCGACTCTGTGCTGGTAGCATCTTTCAAGACCATTGTGCCTGAGGCTTTGGCAGTGTTCCCACTCCTTTGGTGTTCCCTTTCTGCAAAGAAACTGGTAAACCAGTTTACCAGTAGGGAGGATCACAAGCACCCAGTTTTAAGTGACTATTCACAGAAAGCCCTTTGGGGCTGGGAATATAATTTACTATATGTTTGTATAGTGCTTAGCACAGTGAGTTTGACCTGCTTGGTGTGCTTCCGAAGCTTTTTATTACTACAGGTGCCTTACAAATATTTAAAAAAACCCGTAGTGGCACCCCACAACCACATACCCTTTTTTTTTTTTAAACTTAGTTGATTCAAGAGTTCAGGATGCTAGAATCAAGATAAAGACTAAATTTCAGATAGTTTTGTGACTTTATTCAGCTACATACAGATTATGTAATTATATAATCCAATCTAATCTGGGTTTTTGAAACTATAATTTGAAAATAAGGATTTTTGGTATGTTTGTATACAGCCTAAAAACTTTAATCAGAAGAATAGGCCTGTTTCAAACTGCATAGTTGTGTAATGTTCGGTTGAATCTCTAATAGGCCCAGATGTAAATCTTTTTACAAATTGAATTTTATTTAAACTATTTCTATGTTTAGTTCACAGAAAACACTGATGAAAACCCACAGAGATAACTGGAAATGAATGGAAGCCGCACTTTTCATAGCTTCTTCACTGAGTTCTTTGTACTCTCATTTACCAGGAATCCAGAATTCCTGGTTTGTTAGATTTGAACACTTGGTTTTCAGTGCATGGTTATTGATAATAATGAGATTTTTTTTGAGCTAGATGACATCACAGTGATGTTACATGGTGTCATAAATATAAAGGGAAGGGTAAACACCTTTAAATCCCTCCTGGCCAGAGGAAAAACCCTTTCACCTGTAAAGGGTTAAGAAGCTAAGACAACCTCTCTGGCACCTGACCAAAATGACCAATGAGGAGACAAGATACTTTCAAAGCTGGAGTGGGGGGGAGAAACAAAGGGTTCTCTCGGTCTCTGTGTTGCTTTTGCCGGGACCAGAGCAGGAATGCAGGTCAGACCTCCTGTAAAAAGTCAGTAAGCAATCTAGTTAGATATGCGTTAGATTCTGTTTTGTTTAAACGGCTGATAAAATAAGTTGTGCTGAATGGAATGTATATTCCTGTTTGTGTCTTTTTGTAATTTAAGGTTTTGCCTAGAGGGATTCTCTATGTTTTGAATCTGATTACCCTGTAAGGTATTTACCATCCTGATTTTACAGAGGTGATTCTTTTACTTTTTCTTTCATTAAAATTCTCTTTTAAGAACATGATTGCTTTTTCATTGTTCTTAAGATCCAAGGGTTTGGGTCTGTGTTCACCTATGCAAATTGGTGAGGATTTTTATCAAGCCTTCCCCAGGAAAGGGGGTGTAGGGCTTGGGGAGAAAGATGTTTCCAAGTGGGCTCTTTCCCTGTTATATTTGTTATATGCTTGGTGGTGGCAGCAATAAGGTCCAGGGACAAAAGGTAAAATAGTTTGTACCTTGGGGAAGTTTTAACCTAAGCTGGTAAAAATAAGCTTGGGGTTTTTTCATGCAGGTCCCCACATCTGTAGCCTAGAGTTCAGAGTGGGGAAGGAACCTTGACACATGGACACATTAAGAGGAAAATATATAGTTATATGCTCAAGCCTTGTGCAATAGCAGTTTCCATTTCCAAAATACTAACAACAGTTACTTGGACTATTTAATTATATTGTTTTCCACTTCATGCTTGTTAATTTGCCTTGCTATGATCTGTAAAAGTATTTAACAACATCCAGTTTGTCACTTTCTCTAGACACTACCACAATATAAATATTAAATAATAACAAAAAATTTCAAACTTGTAATTCTAAGTGTTCACACTAGAAAGCAGATTATAAACACTTCATTCATTTAACCCAGGAAAAAAATTATACCATGTGGCCAAGTTGTCCAAAGAGAGAGCTCACATTTTGAATTTCAGATTGTCATGGGGTGTAGCCCTCATCACCAGACTAGCGCCTCCTCCTGGTCATGCTGGGGATTAGCTTGAGGCAGACACCCTCAGCCACTGTCTGCACACCGGCACTCTGTCTCAGCTTCTGCCTATGGCTTCTCTCCCAGAACTGCAGCATCCTCCTTGCAATCCAGACATCTGGCTAGGTTGCCATCTGTGTTTCCCCCTTCCAGAGGTGGTATCTCTGTCCAACAGTTCAGTCACTTCCCCAGTGTGTGTGTGGGGGGGGGGGGAGGCCCATCCACTACTCCAGGCCCCAACCCAGGGACCCTGTAAATAGCAGCCTCCTGCTGCTCCTGTGTAATCTCTGTTAATGCTGTTATATTGCCCTAGGCCACTTCCCCATGGCCCCAGCACCTTCCTGACTCTCACCTCACGGCACTCAGCTGCTCAGTCCCAGCAGCCAGCCAGTGCTCTGTCCAAGGTGCTTACAGTTCTCTCAGCCATCCAGTGACACAGCCCTTGCTCCCAGGAGCAACTGCCCCTCCTCTGTCCTGCAGCTCCCTTTTATCTGAGCCTGCTGGGGCCTGATTGGGTGCTCCCTGCAACTCCTCCCTGATAGGCTGCAGGAAGCACAGCCTACCTGGGATGCTCAGAGGACTCACCGCCATTGCTCTTCTGGGGCAGAGCATGATTAACCCCTTTTATGCCTGTGTGGGGTAGGCATTCCATCACACAGACCTATAATATTCAAAGTGAACTGCCTACAAACAAACTAGATTTCCAGTATCGTTTACAGAAAATTTGGCAAAACATTTCAAATAATGATTAATCTTGAGAAAATTATGTTTGTAGAACATTCATAAGCAGAAAAAATAGACTTCTGTAAATAAAATATTTGTTGCAAATTATTTGCCCGTCTCGAGGCTAATGACAGGAGCAAATCTATTAGCCATGGCACAAAGGAAGAAGAAGAAGGGAAAAAAAAAAGTCATGCATAGCCTGAAGATTAAATCCTCTGACTTGGATTCCTGAGCTGTAGAGCTGGTCTTTGGGGACTAAACAGTGGGCTACTCTGGATTTGGGGGAGCTAGAAATGTAAAGAGGCAGCATATAATAATCACACCTACAATACTCACACCTACAAATACAGCACTCAGCTGTCATAATGATGAGTGTGATATTAAATATCCATCTCGCTAATTTGGAATAGAATCCAGGAATGACATCTTGGCCCATTGAAATACATTGCAAAACTAGCAGTGATTTCAATGGGGACAGGATTTCACCCAAGGTCTGTCTCCCAGTCCAATGTCCTGTTCACTGAACCATACATGAAAACATGTGAACGGTTAATTGTGAGCATATTACAGCCCCATAAAATTAAGAGGAAGTAAAGCAATTAATCATAATGTAAGATTTAAGGCTGGTTCCTCTTGAGTAACTATGACAGGTTTCAGAGTAGCAGCCGTGTTAGTCTGTATCCACAAAAAGAAAAGGAGGACTTGCGGCACCTTAGAGACTAACAAATTTATTTGAGCATTAGTTTTCGTGAGCTACAGCTCACTTCATCGGATGCATTCAGTGGAAAATACAGTGGGGAGATTTATATACATAGAGAACATGAAACAATGGGTGTTACCATACACACTGTAAGGAGAGCGATCAGGTAAGGTGACTTATTACCAGCAGGAGAGCGGTGGGGGGGGGGGGGGGGAGAACATTTTGTAGTGATAATCAAGGTGGGCCATTTCCAGCAGTGGACAAGAATGTGTGAGGAACAGTGGCGAGGGGGGGGGGGGGAGGAATAAACATGGAGAAATAGTTTTACTTTGTGTAATGTAACTACAATTCATCGGTGATCTTCCTGAAAATATCATCCTAGCCACTATGGATGTAGAAGCCCTCTACACCAACATTCCACACAGAGATGGACTACAAGCTGTCAGGAACAGTATCCCCTATAATGTCACGGCAAACCTGGTGGCTGAACTTTGTGACTTTGTCCTCACCCATAACTATTTCACATTTGGGGACAATGTATACCTTCAAATCAGCGGCACTGCTATGGGTACCCGCACGGCCCCACAGTATGCCAACATTTTTATGGCTGACTTAGCACAACGCTTCCTCAGCTCTCGTCCCCTAATGCCCCTACTCTACTTGTGCTACATTGATGACATCTTCATCATCTGGACCCATAGAAAAGAAGCCCTTGAGGAATTCCACCATGATTTCAACAATTGCCATCCCACCATTAACCTCAGCCTGGACCAGTCCACACAAGAGATCCACTTCCTGGACACTACAGTGCTAATAAGCGATGGTCACATAAACACCACCCTATACTGGAAACCTATTGACCGCTATTCCTACCTACATGCCTCCAGCTTTCATCCAGACCACACCACACGATCCATTGTCTACAGCCAAGCTCTAAGATACAACCACATTTGCTCCAACCCCTCAGACAGAGACAAACACCCTCAAGATCTCTATCAAGTGTTCGTACAACTACAATACCCACCTGCGGAAGTGAAGAAACAGATTGACAGAGCCAGAAGAGTACCCAGAAGTTACCTACTACAGGACAGGCCCAACAAAGAAAATAACAGAACACCACTAGCCATCACCTTCAGCCCCCAACTAAAACCTCTCCAACGCATCATCAAGGATCTACAACCTATCCCGAAGGACGACCCATCACTCTCACAGATCTTGGGAGACAGGCCAGTCCTTGCTTACAGACAGCCCCCCAATCTGAAGCAAATGCTCACCAACAACCACACACCACACAACAGAACCACTAACCCAGGAACCTATCCTTGCAACAAAGCCCGTTGCCAACTGTGTCCACATATCTATTCAGGGGACACCATCATAGGGCCTAATCACATCAGCCACACTATCAGAGGCTCGTTCACCTGCCCATCTACCAATGTGATATATGCCATCATGTGCCAGCAATGCCCCTCTGCCATGTACATTGGCCAAACCGGACAGTCGCTACGTAAAATAATAAATGGACACAAATCAGACGTCAAGAATTATAACATTCAAAAACCAGTTGGAGAACACTTCAATCTCTTTGGTCACTCGATTACAGACCTAAAAGTGGCAATTCTTCAACAAAAAAACTTCAAAGACAGACTCCAATTCAGCAGTCTCTCACTGGAATTAATTTGCAAACTGGATACAATTAACTTAGGCTTGAATAGAGACTGGGAGTGGATGGGTCATTACACAAAGTAAAACTATTTCCCCATGTGTATTCCTGCCCCCCCGCCCCGTTGTTCCTCAGACATTTTTGTCAACTGCTGAAAATAGCCCACCTTGATTATCACTACAAAAGGTTCCACCCCACCCCACCCCCCCGCTCCACTCTCCTGCTGGTAATAGCTCACCTTACCTGATCACTCTCCTTACAGTGTGTATGGTAACACCCATTGTTTCATGTTCTCTATGTATATAAATCTCCCCACTGTATTTTCCACTGAATGCATCCGATGAAGCGAGCTGTAGCTCACGAAAGCTTATGCTCAAATAAATGTGTTAGTCTCTAAGGTGCCACAAGTCCTCCTTTTCTTTTTGAGTAACTATGTACAACAAAGATCTGCCAATACAATGTACTATGAATTTTCAATTTGCACAGTATCAAAGATAATCACAGCATTGTCATCCTTGAGGTGGCAAGTAAGATATGACAATATACTCCATGTGGACATACCCCTGTATTCACATGAACCCTATTGACATTCAGTAGCATTTTGCTCAGCACATGATTCCACCTTGCAGGATTGGGTCCATGCTCACTGTGACTCTAAGGTCACCCCAATGCCAGAGGGCCAGGGCTCTCTGGTATGTAGCAATACGTCTCAGCTGGCCTGACCAACTCAGTGCACCCACACACAGTCATCATTTTATTTATTTAAAAGCTATCTTGTAATATATCACTGCAAAACTAGTAACTCACTTTTCATTAATATTCCTGTCTGATGTACAGTTAACATATGAAGATTTATAAGTGTGCTAGAAATACATTCTTAAAATGTGTTTGGCAGTAGGGCTTAAGATACCCCACCCTAGATAAAGGAATGTGGGACAATGGAGGTATTTCTATTCCCATTCTACAAGTGAGGAGCTAAGGCAGGGGGAGATTAAGGGACTTGTCCAGGGTCACACAGGAAGTCTGTGGCAGAACCAGGAAATTTAGGAAATCTATCACCCTGCTCCACAATGGACTGGGATAAACAGGTTCAACCTACTTCCTAATGAAGAGACAGAAAAAAGTAAGCCCAGCTGATGATTGTATGAAGCAGCGATGAAGGGTGGGGAATCAGATCCATCAGGTCACCTCTGAAGATATCAGAAAGGGGTGGATGTTGGGATTGCTAGTCTGCCCACAAAGACATGGCAGGGACAAGCCACCAGGCTTTCCCCTGAGTAAAATTCCAACACATCAGGTAAGAAGTGGGACTGGGAGTGAAGTTGGGATTAAAGGGAATAATTAGGCCTCCTTCCTCCATCTCTTTGGAAAAGAGCAATAAGAGAGTTGTCCTTATCCAAGCATTTTCACACCAAAAAAAATAATAATAGGAAAATTCTGCTATAAGAACAGACATAAGATCTGAGGAACAGCAGAGGGTTTCTTCAGGCCCTATCCTGTAACTGGCTGTGCATGGGTACAGGTGTGTACCCACATTCAGTCAGTTGTTGAACTGAAGCCTTATTTTTCCTATAAGGATTATAAAAACCCTAATTATTTAATTTCATGTGTTAACACACATTGTTACAATAAAGTTTTTCTAAATGACAAACATTTTTTGGAACAAGAGTTTTCTTCCAGTACATGTTTGCATAACTCTGCAGATAACACTCAAAGTTCAGCACCAGTAAGAGGCATATTTTTCAGAACAACAATTACTAAGTTTTTGTTTTGACATTCAGTCCTTCCTGTTTTACATATTGTTTCTTTGTGTTTTAAGTTTTCTAACATCCTTTCTGAAGCAAAATCCATTTTCTGCCTTTAGTGTAATTGACAGTCAGTGTACTCTGTCAGCTCTCAAAATGTATGCATGTCAGCTCTCAAAATGAAAATTTAAATTGTTAATACAGGAATCATGAAGAGAATTTTTTTGTTCAATTCATTTATTTTTCTTTAAAACAACCTATGCTCTCCTATCAATCAAATTACAACACATTTTTCAAAATAGTCTACACTTGTTTATGAGAAATTGCTGTACCAGCACTTGCCCTTACAGTCAATAATATTAAACACTAAAGCACTTTGGATGAGATGCCAGACTAAAGCCTTTTGGGATATTTAGTCAATCACAGCACTGCCTCACTAAAACTGGTTTTATTTTTGTATGTTACTTTTACCAACTCGACAATGTAATTTGCTGTTTCACAATTCAGAGAACCAGTAAAGGGCTGGATTCTGCAACTTTTACTCAATTCAGAGAGTCAGAGTTTAAGGCCAGATGTGACCACCAGATCATCCAGTCTGACCTCCTGTATATCGCTGGCCACAGACACTACCTGGCGGCTCACAGACTAAACCCAACAACCAAAATTAGACCACAGTAATCACATCACACAAAAGATTAGACTAGTATGTGCCATAGAAAGAGAATGAGAGGGACTGAGGTGCACCAATCCACACTGCAGATGAAGGTGAAGAAATGCCAAGATTGCTACCGATCTAACATGGAGGAAAATTCCTTCCTAACCCTGCCTGTGGTGATCAGTTAGACTTCGAACATAACAACCAGCCAGTCAAGTACCTGCGAGTGAGAATATCTGGTGCCTCTTCAGAAGACGCTGGACAATGTGAGATAGTTTTATCTCCAGCAGTCATCATCTCCGATGCTTCAGAGGAAGGAAGCCATCCCCCACACACCTGAATACATGGGAGGGGGGCCGGGAGAGAATCCCTTTCTGACCAATGAAGCAGAAGCTTTTAGGAACTTAAGACAAACTAGAAATGAGACCCATGGCTGTTAAGCCCTGCCCTCTACAGTCACAAGTAACCCCATCATACAAATCACACTCATACATTTGTCGAGTTCTCTTAAATTAAGTTAAAACAACGAGGAGACCTTGTGTCACCTTAGAGACTAACAAATTTATTTGGGCATAAGCTTTCATGGGCTAAACCCCACTTCAAGAAACTTACAAGAAGTGGAAGATTGGACAAATGACCAGGGATGAGTATAAAAATATTGCTCGGGCATGCAGGAGTGATATCAGGAAGGCCAAATCACACCTGGAGTTGCAGCTAGCAAGAGATGTTAAAAGTAACAAGAAGGGTTTCTTCAGGTATGTTAGCAACAAGACGAAAGTCAAGGAAAGTGTGGGCCCCTTACTGAATGAGGGAGGCAACCCAGTGACAGAGGATGTGGAAAAAGCTAATGTACTCAATGCTTTTTTGGCCTCTGTCTTCACGAACAAGGTCAGCTCCCAGACTACTGCACTGGGCAGCACAGCATGGGGAGGAGGTGACCAGCCCTCTGTGGAGAAAGAAGTGGTTCGGGACTATTTAGAAAAGCTGGACGTGCACAAGTCCATGGGGCCGGATGCGTTGCATCCGAGAGTGCTAAAGGAGTTGGCGGATGTGATTGCAGAGCCATTGGCCATTATCTTTGAAAACTCATGGCGATCGGGGGAAGACCAGGACGACTGGAAAAAGGCTAATGTAGTACCCATCTTTAAAATAGGGAAGAAGGAGGATCCTGGGAACTACAGGCCAGTCAGCGTCACCTCAGTCTCTGAAAAATCATGGAGCAGATCCTCAAGGAATCAATTCTGAAGCACTTGGAGGAGAGGAAAGTGATTAGGAACAGTCAGCATGGATTCACCAGGGGCAAGTCATGCCTGACTAATCTAATTGCCTTCTATGATGAGATAACTGTTTCTGTGGATGAAGGGAAAGCAGTGGACATGCTCTTCCTTGACTTTAGCAAAGCTTTTGACACGGTCTCCCACAGTATTCTTGCCAGCAAGTTAAAGAAGTATGGGCTGGATGAATGGACTATAGGGTGGATAGAAAGCTGGCTAGATTGTCGGGCTCAATGGGTAGTGATCAATGGCTCCATGTCTAGTTGGCAGCCGGTATCAAGTGGAGTGCCCCAAGGGTAGGTGCTCGGGCCGGTTTTGTTTAATATCTTCATAAATGATCTGGAGGATGGTGTGGATTGCATCCTCAGCAAGTTTGCAGATGCCACTAAACTGGGAGGAGAGGTAGATACGCTGGAGGGTAGTGATAGGATACAGAGGGACCTAGACAAATTGGAGGATTGGGCCAAAAGAAATCTGATGAGGTTCAACAAGGACAAGTGCAGAGTCCTGCACTTAGGACGGAAGAATCCCATGCACCGCTACAAACTAGGGACCGAATGGCTCGGCAGCAGTTCTGCAGAAAAGGACCTAGGGGTTACAGTGGACGAGAAGCTGGATATGAGTCAACAGTGTGCCCTTGTTGCCAAGAAGGCCAATGGCATTTTGGGATGTATAAGTAGGGGCATTACCAACAGATCGAGGGACGTGATCATTCCCCTCTATTCTACATTGGTGAGGCCTCATCTGGAGTACTGTGTCCAGTTTTGGGCCCCACACTACAAGAAGGATGTGGAAAACTTGGAAAATGTCCAGCGGAGGGCAACAAAAATGATTAGGGGACTGGAACACATGACTTATGACGAGAGGCTGAGGGAACTGGGGATGTTTAGTCTACAGAAGAGAAGAATGAGGGGGGATTTGATAGCTGCTTTCAACTACCTGAAAGGGGGTTCCAAAGAAGATGGATCTAGACTGTTCTCAGTGGTAGCAGATGACAGAACAAGGTCTCAAGTAATGGTCTCAAGTTGCAGTGGGGGAGATTTAGATTGGATATTAGGAAAAACTTTTTCACTAGCAGGGTGGTGAAACACTGGAATGCGTTACCTAGGGAGGTGGTGGAATCTCCTTCCTTAGAAGTTTTTAAGGTCAGACTTGACAAAGCCCTGGCTGGGATGATTTAATTGGGGATTGGTCCTGCTTTGAGTAGGGGGTTGGATTAGATGACCTCCTGAGGTCCCTTCCAACCCTGATATTCTATGATTCTATGATTCATCAGATGCATTGAGTGGAACATACAGTAGGGAGGTATAAATACATAGCATATGAAAAGTTGCGAGTTGCCTTACCAAATGTGTGGGTGGGTGGAGGGGGGTCAGTGCTAATGAGCCAATTCAATTAAGGTGGAGGTGGGCTATTCTGAACAATAGATAAGAAAGGGTGGAAATCACTTTTGTAATGCTAATGAGGCCAATGTAAACAAGGTAGCCCATTTCAAACAGTTGACAAGAAGGTATGAGTATCAGCAGGGGGAAATTAGTTTTTGTAGTGACCTATCCACTCCCAGTCTTTATTCAGACCTAATTTGACATTGTCCAGTTTGAAAATTAATTCCAGTTCTGCAGTTTCTTGTTGGAGTCTGTTTTTGAAGTTTTTTTGTTGAAGAATTGCCACTTTTAAGTCTGTTATTGAGTGTCAGGGGAGATCAAAGTGTTCTCCTACTGGTTTTTGAATGTTATAATTCCTGATTTGTGTCCATTTATTCTTTTGCATAGAGACTGTCTAGTCTGGCCAATGTAAATGGCAGAGGGGCATTGCTGGCAGATGATGGCATATATCACATTGGTAGATGTGCAGGTGAACAAGCCCCTGATGGTGTGGATGATGTGGTTAGGTCCTATGATGGTATCCCTTGAATAGATATGCGGACAGAGTTGGCACCGGGGTTTGTTTGGTTCGTGAGTTAATGTTTTTGTTGTGTGGTGTGTAGTTGCCGGTGAATATTTTCTTCAGGTTGGGGGGCTGAGCCAGAAGGGTACCCCTAAGTCACCTACTACAGGACATACCCAACAAAGAAAGTAACAGAATGCCACTAGCAGTCACCTACAGCCCCCAACTAAAACCTCTCCAGTGCATCATCAAGGATCTACAATCTATTCTGAAGGAAGATCCCTCACTCTCACAGACCTTGGGAGACAGGCCAGTCCTCGTTTAGAGACATCCCTGATCTAGCCCCAAGTTAGTCAGTATCTTGAAGGACTTCAATGCATTTTCTTTAATGAGATTGCCATAGAGCTGATTGATTTTTCCTGGATAGAACTGCAATTTAACCAGAGGCATAGCACATGCAAGATTGATAAGTTAATTAGCACTGCAAAAAGTTAAATTAAAAAAAAAAAAACAGGGTACTTCAGAGTAGACAAAGTATTTCTTCAGATATCAATTTTATAACACAAGACAGCTATTGATTTTGCATTTCAAGCCAAATATGTCCAAAACTACTTCAGATAAATATTTAAATGGACAGGCAAATCATTCCGTGAGGTTTAAACAAATCTGTAATTTGAATTATAAAACAAAAACAAACTTTCACACAAAGAATAGAAGTTTGCTTATTTTCCTGAAGACTGACTTTAAAAAACACAGTAATATATACATGTGCTGAAAAAATAAAAGTAGGGCTGTCAAATTAAAAAAAAAAATCACAATTAACCGTGCAATTAATCGTGCTGTTAAACAATAGAATGCCATTTATTTAAATATTTTTGGATGTTTACTACATTTTCAAATATATTGATTTCAACTTCAACACAGCATATAAAGTGTACAGTGCTCACCTTATATTTATTTTTATTACAAATATTTGCACTGTAAAAAGCAAAAGAAATAGTATTTTTCAAATCACCTAATACAAGTACTGCAGTGCAATCTCTTGATCATGAAAGTGCAACTTACAAATATAGTTTTTTGTTACATAACTGCAATTAATTGCATGAGTTAACTGTGATTAATCGTCAGCCATAAATAAAAGCCATATTGAATATCTAGTAAAAGATCTTATCTTCTCCAACTGTTGCTAAGCACAATACTGGCCAATGAACACTTTGAACACAGGGTATTTTGGACACACAGTGGCACTGAAGTCCTGAACCCCCAGTGCTAATAGATTTTTTTAAATATTCATTAAAATTTCCTGTGGGTTCAGAGATGGGCCCAACCACCTGCAAGAGGTACAATATATTAATTAGCAGTTTAACTGTGCTAACAAGGCTGGGAAATCCAAAGGGAGCAATGTACAAGCAGGCTCTTTGCAGACACCAGTGAAGAGTCCTAAAGAGAGGATGGTGGTGACAGCAGCAGTTTCTGGGAAAGGTACAGTGGTTGTGGAGAGAGGCCTGTGACACTCTTTGTGGTGTTTGACCACTACTGCTCTGACCACTAGGTCAGACTGCCCACACCCTGGTCATGACAATACCTGCCCTACTAAAAGGTTCTTAGTTTGCATTAATGCAATCCTGTTTGACGAGAACTACATTCATGCCAACTAGGAACCTTTAAATTCACACCTGCAGCATCCACAGAGCAGAGTTACAGTGCAGCACTTCGGTGAGCACTGCTAGTCACTCCCGTGTAGTCACAACTTCAGACAATATAGACAAGCCCAAAGCCCAGCTACACAGACAGTAACAGGAATGACGCACCCCTCTCCCCATGATGATGAATCACTGACTGATCATTCAAGGATTCTTTGACAACAACAAAAAGGAGGTGTTTGGCTCAAGTTGTGGATCAGATAACCGCCTAGGAAGGCAATGAAAGGATATAAAGCATGGGAATCCTAGCCATCTAGCCACACATCTTTATATCACATACAGTCAGCATATTTGTGCAATATATTCACTCTCTATTTCTATATGCTTGATTGACCCCTAGGCCCTCTCAGAGAGATGTGTTTGCCATTTACATTGCACTGTATGGATGGGAAGGTCTCCATAGAATGGAATCTATGTTGGGTCTGCCTATCTGTAGGGAAGTTAATGAGGTTTATAACTGTGTGGATTAGAACACTGAGCAAGCCATCTTGGCACACCGAGGACTGAGCTCATGCCACTTATGTCCCATTCAGACCCTTGAAGGAACAAAGAAAGAAATTGAGGGCTATGCTGAACCTGGGTAGGAAAAAGGGCATGGCTTCCCCAGGGCAGCTCTCCGTATACCCCAGCTCAGCACAAACATACATGATTGTCTCAGGGCTGAGCCTATACCAGTGCCTAACCTGTGCCCTCAGTGATATCGAGGAAGATCCTCAAAGGCATCGAGAACTTGAAAGGAGGGTAAGGCTGTCTCCTCCATTAAGCCTCTCCCCCACTTTTCATGAATTGTCTCATAATATACCAGCCCCAACATAAAGAGATGCAGAATTGAAACCTCTCCCAGGTGCTGTCCCTATGACCTTTAATCCCTCTCTTTACAAGAGTATAAGTCCCAACCTTTTTCCACTTTCTCCCCCACCCTACTTATCTTAGCTCCTGATCTTCCACTTCCTGTTGTTATTGCTCAAAACCTACCGTAAATCCTGTGTCTCCCCTGCTTTCTCTCTCCAAATGTGTGTGCACACATGAGGGGGGTATTACTCCATGCGCTGCCTGCTTTAAAGGTGCACAGATTGCAGAGAAGGCAGTGAGGGCCTGCTACTTGAGCACCTTAACTTATATCTCCTGGTTCAGACATATTGCTAACTCTGGAGCTCATAACCCCCAAACTATTTCCTTCGAGAGGTCAAACACAGCCTGGGAGCATCCAAATACCAGTTCTGAAAATCCTCTGGCTGTCTACCTCCAAGATGATCCCGACAAGACAAAATAAAATTTTCCAGAAAATTTCATTTAACTTTTTAAAATCAAAATTTGGAGTTTTGAAATTTCTCACACAGCTCAACATCCAATCTGCAGATTTCCATACAAAATGTGCTTCAGTGCTATTAGCGTGTTATTTGTATTCATTTCTAAAGTTTGGATACCAGGATCCTATCCTAATTTCCATCACTTGATCAGAAAACAATACCACCACAAGGTTGCAAGCAAAGATTTGGGAAATAAAGAAAATCAGGCTATTTCCTCTTCACTGCGTGCTGTGCAGAAAATGTTTTAGGGTAGCTATGATTTGTTTGTATACTGTACTACTTTAATTGAGATTCTCACGTTTTTACAGTGACATTAATTTGCAAGGTGGAAACTGGAGAAATTAGTGACCCTGCAATTTATATCTCCCTGTTTTCTCATCACAGGAGTCAAGACTAAGTAAACCTCTGCAAAGAAATTGTAGAACATATATGATCGTCACTGGTGGCTGACTATCATCTTACATTCACGACAGAGCCTGAGTTTGTGATAAGCTATGGCAAAACTTTTATTCAAAACCTACCTCTTTAGGTACATACTTCTAAAATTCCTACCCTGTGCTGTGCACATGCACTGATGGAGGAAGATGGAATGGGGCTCCAGCAACTCAGTCTTTCCCCAATAGCACCATGATAGTCAACATTCAGTAGAAATGGTGAGAATAAGGAAGAGTAGAGAAAAGAAATCTGGATGTTGTCATGACATCAGAAATGAGATTAAATGAGTATATACTAAATATATTGTCATGTATTTCAGGGAGAAAGGTTCCTAAAACATCATTATAGATAAGTTAGTCAAAGGGGTGTGTTTTGCTGACCTGGAATCATAGAATCATAGAATATCAGGGTTGGAAGGGACCTCAGGAGGTTATCTAGTCCAACCCCCTGCTCAAAGCAGGACCAATCCCCAACTAAATCATCCCAGACAGGGATTTGTCAAGCCTGACCTTAAAAACTTCTAAGGAAGGAGATTCCACCACCTCCCTAGGTAACACATTCCAGTGTTTCACCATCCTCCTAGTGAAAATGTTTTTTCCTAATATCCAACCTAACCCTACCCCACTGCAACTTGAAACCATTACTCCTTGTTCTGTCATCTGCTACCACTGAGAACAGTCTAGATCCATCCTCTTTGGAACCCCCTTTCAGGTAGTTGAAAGCAGCTATCAAATCCCCCCTCATTCTTCTCTTCTGCAGACTAAACAATCCCAGTTCCCTCAGCCTGTCCTCATAAGTCATGTGTTCCTGTCCCCTAATCATTTTTGTTGCCCTCCGCTGGACATTTTCCAAGTTTTCCACATCCTTCTTGTAGTGTGGGGCCCAAAACTGGACACAGTATTCCAGATGAGGCCTCACCAATGTCGAATAGAGGGGAACAATCACGTACCTCGATCTGCTGGCAATGCCCCTACTTATACATCCCAAAATGCCGTTGGCCTTCTTGGCAACAAGGGCGCACTGTTGACTCATATCCAGCTTCTCATCCACTGTAACCCCTAAGTCCTTTTCTGCAGAACTGCTGCCTAGCCGTTCGGTCCCTAGTCTGTAGTGGTGCATGGGATTCTTCCCTCCTAAGTGCAGGACTCTGCACTTGTCCTTGTTGAACCTCATCAGATTTCTTTTGGCCCAGTCCTCCAATTTGTCTAGGTCCCTCTGTATCCTATCCCTACCCTCCAGTGTATCTACCTCTCCTCCCAGTTTAGTGTCATCTGCAAACTTTCTGAGGGTGCAATCCACACCATCCTCCAGATCATTTAGGAAGATATTGAACAAAACCAGCCCGAGCACCAACCCTTGGGGCACTCCACCTGATACCGGCTGCCAACTAGACATGGAGCCATTGATCACTACCCATTGAGCCCGACAATGTAGCCAAATTTCTATCCACCTTATAGTCCATTCATCCAGCCCATACTTCTTTAACTTGCTGGAAAGAATACTGTGGGATCATGTTCAGGCCCTAACCAGAGCTGCCCATAAGCTGCCATTGGCAGCTTGTATTGGAGACACATGCTGCTCTTTTTTGGCATAACTCTAAAGTGCTCTTCAGAATCCAGAGCACACGAATAATCACCACTTCTCTGATGGAGGAAGATGTCACGAGCTGTACGATGAGCACCCTCTACTCCCCACACCCATAGCTGCCAACAGACTTGGTTTGACTAAGAATATTCCTGGTGATTGGAGAACTTGAGTCCCTACCAATGTCCCATACCCCAGGCCATGGGATAGATTCCTTATTCTTTGCTCCCACTTTAATCTAGGTTAACCCCCATAGCAGGTGATGTATGCCTCTAAATCTGTTTGCGGCCAGTGGAAGGTTAGGACCTTCACCAGTCACACCTTGTAAGAACATACATGGGTGTGGCTCTCCCTCGCTGTTATCTCTGAAGGGGGCCATACCCCCTTGCTACACATGCTCCTGAAACAGGCAAGTAAATGGGGAAATGAGTGGTTTTCTGCCCCAACCCAAAGGCAGGATAGGGCCATTAATAGTTCAGGGGCCTAGGCCCTCAGCCAGGGTCAGGCACCACACAGTTGACACTTTAACCCTTAGACAGGGTAGATGTGAGTGGTTCAGGGGCCAAGGCCCTCAGCCAGTGCAAGGCCCCCCAGGAAACAGTCTAGGGCACTTAGGCAAAGGATGCCTGCAGAGCACAAGCCTCCTGACCTAAGGAGGAGGAGTACAGCCACTCCAGGGGTGTGGTGGCAGTAGGGATGTGGGCCTGCCCAACTCCACCATGTCCCAGCCCAGAGCCCTAACAGTGGCAGAGTGGTCCACCACTGGGTCAGCGGGGAATCCATGCTGACTGTGTGTCCAACAGTATCACAGCCAGACAATAGCCTAGTTCCCCTTGGCTGCTTCCTATACTTCCCCTTGGGTGTACCTGCTTTCAAGGATCATCCTCCCTCTCCCCAGGGTACACTGTGAGCAACAATCCCAGTAACTCCTCAGCATTGGGCATGTCAGGCAGTCCTGGTACCTGGGCAGTCTATTGGGGACAGTTGAAGCCTTCACAGATTCCAGCTCCAGCAGCAGGCTGGAAGCATCTGCCTCCCTCAGTGGCTCCTGCTCAACTGAGCTTCAGGGCCCTCCTCTTATACTTCCTGTTCCTGTCCTTCCCTTCCACTTTCAGTGTGTCGGCCTAGGCCTTCTGGGTTCTGCCCACTAGGGGGCATCTAGTTCTCCCCATCAGTCACTGAGGGAACCCACACCCCTTTGCTACACACCTCCTGGGGCCAATTGTGGGATCTACATTCACAGACTCCTTCTCCAGCTTGAGTTTCAGATGGATAAAGAGTCAGAGAAACAATTTCCCTGTAGTTTCAATAGCTCCACGAACTTTCTGGGACTTACACAGATAGTTATTAAATTTAAAAAGTCCCTTACCTAAACACCCCATCCTTAATCTACTCTCTTTCCACTGGCCCCCTAGAGAGGTAAACATCCAGCATTATTATTTTTTTCTTCTCTCTGCACAGTATCTTTATCTCCAGCTCACTCTCAGCCTTTTATCTCCAGCTCACTCTCAGCCTTACCTGTGGTTCTGAGATTGAATTTGTGCAGTGTTCCATCAAAATTAGGCGATATTTCAGGTCACTGATATGAAAGGTAGGAGAATGTCTTAGTTGTGGATTTTTTTAAACTCTAGAAGCCCAGAATTTCAAAAAGAACAGACTAGTTAAAAGAGCAAATATCCTTAAAAAGCTGAATTTATGAAACATAGCAAATTGTGTAAGAGTTTTGACAACCAATCAACAAGTAAGTTTCAAATTCTCACAATGCTAAACAATTTAAAAGTTTTTAAATAGCTATTCTAACATCTTTATTGGGAAAAGTGGCAAAATATATATCTGTAGGACCAGGTTTAGTCTCTTTAAACTTCTAAAGGGAACTAATGAGCAGCAGGCACAAGTTTAGGCCTATAGCTTGGTTGGGATGGGAAGGGGATGTCAGATTTGATTTTAAGATGCCTAAACTCCCTAGAACAACAGATTCAAATCTCAACAGGACCTTTTAATTCTTCCAGGGTAAGTACATTGAAAAGACTCTCATAGTCTGCATGATATTCATTGTGATCAAGAAAGCGAGGTCTCATTCACATTTTATGGACCCACTTTTTTATAAACTGAAGACTCACTATGTATGCAGTTAACCACCAGTACAATTTCTATATGCAAATAAGGTAGTTGAATAACCCTTTGATGGCCTCCATGTCCCCAGCTCATTTGGAAAATTGTCATTAGTCACATTTTTGACATGACAGCAACAGGAATCTGTCCTGTGTGCAATACATTCAGTTTCCTGACCATACCTAGCTGTCTACTATAATTGTATAGTAAGAGATATTAGCATGTTACACTACTGGCCTGTTCTTACTCCTGTTGAGATTGATGGGAGTTCTGTCATTGTTTGCAGAGGGAATAGGATTGGGACTTAAATTTAATCATGCAAGGTGCCAAACAAATTCTAGTATTGGGTAAAATCTTACCTCTGACCAAAATATCACACTCTGAATACAGACATGGGGCATAGGGGCAGGAGGAAATGAATCTGTGTGCAGAATGCAGTCATTACAGGGCATCTGCTGCAGCTGTTACTGTTGGAAGTTCGAACAAGCAGCTCCTGTCAAAAATATGCATGTATCTATTTTTTAAAAAGGTTGAGTTCAGCATTATTGTAGACATTGCCAAAGACAAGGTAAGTGTATGACAGGCATATTGTGGTCATTATGTAAGGTATTGTTAAAAGTGTGACAGGCCATAACTCTTACAGAACTCCCATTGCATATTAATACAGAATTCAGCAAAAGGTTCTGATGAAGCTAAATATTTTGACAGAATGAATCTGGCCACCGAGAGAAAAGGAAAACAGTTTTCAAAGCTTCTTGCTTTCCTTGGCTTTGAAGGAAAGTTAGCACCCATAACAACATCCTCCAAAGGTTGGTCACCTCAAAGTGGGGAGCCAATCCAGTTACTCTGCAAACCACTGCTATCACCTTGTGCTACTCCATAGCAGAGTATGGGAACAATTCATCCATACTATGAAATTAAACCCTGTTCAAAATATCAGTTGTTGTGGAATAACAGGAAGTCTGAAGTCAACACAAAAAGGACAGCCTTGCACTACTTTATATCAGGAGGAAGGTAGCAAGCCAAAGAAAAAGATCACAGCAGATAGAAGACTAGGGTATCCATTATATGGTCACACAAGTGTAATCAAATGCCTTAAATCGCGAAAGAGTTTTATAACCAGTGCCATGCCTTTGGATAGACCAGCTGGCAAGGCATGACTGAGGTTATGGAATGAAAGACTATACATAGTCAGACTCACCGAAATAGATCTAGAACCCCAGGAGGACCTTCTCGGAGGGGCTGATACAGACTGGTCAATGTGGTGATGCCTGAACTGCCTGCACACACAAACTGGCAGATCAAAAACTAATATGATCAAATGGGGCTATTCTAATGACAAAAATATATGCAAGTGCAGTGAGATACAGACCATGGAGCACCTGCTCATTTGTCAACACTTTTGGGAGACCTCATGGGCTCACTGCAGCAATAGAAAGAGCTATCACTTGTGCACAGTTATGAAAAAACATCTAGTCTGTGACAAGAACCCAAGCCGCAGCACAAGTGTGGATTTGAACCTCACATCTCTAGAGAGGAAAGGCTTTTTACTGGATCTCAATTTTCAAGACTATAACAAGGTTAAAAAAAGAACTAGATAAATGCATGGAGGATAGGTTGATCGATGACTATTAGCCAGGATGGGCAGGGATGGTGTCCCTAGTTTGTTTGCCAGAAGCTGGGAATGGGATACAGGGGATGGATCACTTGATGATTACCTGTTCTGTTCATTCCCTCTGGGGCACCTGGCATTGACCACTGTCAGAAGACAGGATACTGGGCTAGATGGATATTTGGTCTGACCCAGTAGAGCCGCTCTTATGTTCTAAAACACACCTTCATGTGTTGCACACATGGTTGCAGCACTGTGACATTTCTTTTAGTATATCTTCAACTTCCTGAGGTATATTACTCTCTTCAGAAGTCATCTGATGTCCTTCATACTAAGATCACATACCAAAGATATTGTTGGTGGGTTTTCATGTCTGGTACATTTGTCTTCATAATTTCCTTGTAATCAATTGCCCTTCTTATTTTATCATTTACAGCAGCCAGTAGATGAGGAACAACATTTAAGGATATCTGACGCTCCAGTGTTCACACAGGCAGACATAGAATTGCTATGTAATAAGTTTACAAACACTGCTGTAACCTGGTCAGTGCCATGAGGTTATTATATATTACGGATCTAGCTGAATAAGGGGCTGTGGGAAAAACAGAGCAGAGAAGAAAACAATCTAGCTAAGTAACTGCCAAACTAAAACTGGGGTGCAGTTACAGGACGCTCACATACTTACAGGCCCCAGGCCAGAGAGACAATTCTGTTTTCCCAGGGAGGGAATTAAGAGATCAAAAGGTTAAGAATCCCTTCTCAGGGCAGAAAGGAAGGACGTGTATCAATTGTTAAGAGCTGTCCTGGGGAACAGTTGACACAGAGAAGCTCTGTGGAGGGCGTCTAATGAAGCTGGACCTTCTGCAGCTCCAAGGAATGGCCTTACAGAGAGACAGACACGCATATAGATTTATTTATTGTATTAAGATCTGTTTCTTAAAGGCTTTGGTTCTAAACAAATAATACTTTGCTTTAAGAACACAGTTTGGTTACTTGATAATGCTGTCATTGTTGCTGGGGGGAAGAAAGTTACAGGTGCTGAACTGAAGTCAGACCTGCTGAAGTAATCAAGGCTGATGCCCAGGACCAGGTCTGAGAGTGGGAAAGTCATATGATTGCACCTCAGGATGGCCCAAGACCTGCACAAGGGGCTTGCACTCAGAGACTACTGAGAGGAATAGATGGGCAGTTAGCCCATGGACTATTGTTACTTTTTGTTGTGTATTTCACAGATTTTTGTAATGCAATGTGTATGCATAAAAGGAAAATGCAAATGTTAACCAACAGGCTGATACCCAAGGATAGCCATTTCTTACTAAATATTTTCTCATAAAATTGAACTGTGCATTCTTGATACCCTTTTTCTAATGGCTCATCCTTTTTGTGGGAGCTCATTTTTATAATTTTATGAATACTGTATTTGTATGAGTATGTGAATGAGGCTGTCTCTTTCTATTTTGTCTATACATATTGTTTACTGTTTGTAATGTGAACAAAGCTGGGGCATTTTGAGAATTAAGGGCCAGATCCTCAATAGATGTAAATCAGCATAGTTTTTTTTTAAATCAATAGAGCTATGCTGGTCTACAAAAGCTGAGGATCTGGACAGAAGCAAGGAAGATAGGAACAAAAACTGTCCAGGGTCAACTTGAATGGCTTTCATGACAAATATTTGTGGCATTTTTCAATATTTTTTTAAAGGGAATGTGTCAAATGAATTTTTAGGTTATTATCTTTTGGATTGATTCCCAGTCCTTTTCGGTTAATGCACACCATTGTCCCTAACACAAGTTACAATTCTAGTCCTCACTGGAGTCTACATAGAAACTTCCATTGATGTCAGTGATGCAGGATGAGGCTAATAAATGGAAAAGCAATGCCAGGAGCTATAATATCTGGGTGGGTAAAAGCCAAATTGACACATGATAAATGAAAGGATCATCTTGTGCAACATTTATATGATTTTCATATCTGAATTAGAAGTTGCATGATATACGTAGTCTGAATTGAAAATAGAGCTTGCACTAAAGTTTAGTTCAGTGTCTCGGGACTAGATATAGTACTTTCCTCTATCCAATAACAATGAGAGTTGTGTGTGTAAATCAAGGACAATATGACATTTAATATGAAGAAAAGGACATTGTTTTAATGCTTCTTTTAATTTACTTCAGTGGTCAGAAGAATACATCATTTGCATTTTTAAAATGCTGATTTGTTTCAATACCCTCCCTGTTGACAGCAATTAAAGCAAGCTACTCAAAGAACTAAACAGATCAGGCAATATAGGGACAAGTTCTGTTGATAAAGTTATCAAGTGTAGTATTTTTTAATGGCACCAACTAACATGCACACAAGGTTTTTGCAAAACATAGTGTGGGAGTTTATTGCAGCCACCTCTGTCTATCATGATATTGAAAAATATGAAAGAAAGTTAGAATCCTCTATAGATTGAACTTCAGTGCAAATATCTGATGGTGTCTGCAATGCATTATTAATAAAACTTAAGTTGCCATTTGATTGTCTGTAGTTTACAGTAACTAATACCACCTGGGGGAAGACAGAGCCACTCAGGAAGTTGTGGGTAGGAGAAAGGAAGGAAGAAGGCAAGCTTAGGGAAAAGATTCCATGTTTCAGAATACAAGCCATGGACTGCTGGAAAATGGCTCAAGATTCTCCAGACAAATTTGACCTTAGCCCAAAGAATGCCCTGTAGTGTGGTGAGGAAATGGAGGCCAGGAAATACATGTAGGATTTATTATTTTTGTACAGATCTGAGTCTTTCTTGTGTGTGATTAAGTAACGAGTAGTGGTTTTAGAGTTCTGTGAGCCCAGAACTCTCTATGGCCTAAGTACTGGGAGAGGGTGTGCTTAAGCTATAGGAGTGGGAGTCTGAGGAGGCAGTATTTGTTCTAAGAGGTGGGCAGGGGGCCAGATGATCACAACTCTCAGGAGCGGGTGCCAGATGGAAGACCTGCACCTGAAAGTGTGCCCAGAAGCCCTAAAACAGAGACCATTCCTAGACTCCATTCAGACTCTGGAGGCTTAAAACATATGGGGATTTAGCAGCTGAATCTCTGGACAGCAATCTGATGAGTGGTCAAGATGGAGTGTTCTACTGGAGCTGTGACAATAGGTAACATTACATCTTTAGATAGCTAAGTCAAATGGCACATTTTAAGTATGGACACAGTTCATGCATCAGTGTTGACAATTGCAAATTATGATCAAACGGTGAGATTTTTCAATGGCCAACATAGCTACCATGGTAAAGGCACAATAATAAGTCACCACTTCATTTTTTGTAAAATAGTGTATATAATATGCTCAAATATTGTATATCATGATTTTTAACAATGAATGGTCAAGTCCTGGCTTGACTTACATGCTGTGTAGCCCCTTTCAAGATATACCTACATATATTCATTATGGTCACTCCACTTGCAAATTGCAGTGATGTGATCTGGCTGATATATCTAATAACCACTCAGATCATATTAGTCCACGATTATGGAACTAAAACTATAGTTAGTGGGACTAATTAATCCTGGTGTAGCTCCACTGACATCACCTTTGATTAATGCCAGGGATGTACCTCACCCAAATTGAATATGTACATGGACATTAATATAGTTAGATTAGAGATGTTGTAATCTTAACGTTTTCCATGTAAAGATCCAAATTTTGTTCAGTCTTACACCTCATCCAATCTCATTGAATTCAGTGGAGTTGGAAGGATAAAAAGATTGCCAATGTAGAAGACAGTACTTGGTTACGGACTGGTCCAAGATTATGGAACAAACTCCCACAGGATTTAAGAACCACCACAAACTTTATCTTTCAGTCCAAGTGCAAGGTGTATTTCATTGGCCTTGCCTTTGCTAATATCAGCACAGAGTACATATAATTTAGTTTAAAAAAAACAACAACCCAATCCAAACCACTGGTTACACAATTTCCCACTTGGGACAAGGAACTACACATGACAGATATTATCATCACCTTGGGCACTTTCCAGAAGTGCATTAAGTAAATGCTACAGTGGTCTAAAAAACTGAACTGAACAAAACTGCAGCCAAGGGGCGGTTGTCTATGGAGAATTTGGTCCAAAGCCTTTGGACTTTGACTTTTCTTTTAGTCAAAAATCCAATTTATACATACAGTTTTTGCCCCCACTAGTTGAACACTCACACATGAATTCCTGCTAAATTTTGACAGCGCTGATCTTATTTCAAATTTAAATTAAATATACACATAAGTAATAAAAAAGAATTCATGTGGACAGTAACTGTCATCCAAGTTTCTTTAAGCATTGACAAAAAATTAATTCTCACAATGCCTCAGAGACATGGTGATACAAAGGATTTTCCATCTGCTCTGCCTGCTGAAAACTCTGCTCAGCTCAGAGGTGCTGTCCAGCATCAATAGTGCTGATCTGTGACCATTAGCTGAAGTAGGGAAAGAACAAGATTTGGGCTTATGTAAATTAGTGAAATTGGAGTAAAACATGTTTGTTTGGCAATTATAAGGATTTGAATAATTAATTAGTTTTAAGCGGACACACACAGGGAAAACAAGATGGCAGCCACAAGAAATCAAAGTTAAGGAAAACAAAATGACACCCAATTTGACCAATGGTAAGCAGTTAGACTGGGGTGAAATAAAGGTCACCCCAATACATGAAGGAAGGGGTCAGTTAGGTAGAACACACGCCTTCAAACAGGTCCAGCTCTATAGGCACAGGATTTCAATCAGGTCCAGCTTTGATTGACAGTGCTTGGAGGTGACTGGGACAAGGATTGAACAAACAATCAGAATAGGTCAAAACCTGTATACAAAGGAGAAGAGCTGACAGGCATGAGAGAGAGTCTGAGTCAGTCTGTGTCTGTGTTGTGTGAACTACTTTATAAAATAGTGTCAGTCGTGCATCTTGAATGTACTGATAGTAATGCAGGTACTCTTTTCTTTCAGGAAGAAATCCAAACTCCACTGAAGACAATGGAATTTTAGCTATTGACTTCCACTGTGTGAGGATTTCTCTCTCCAAGGCACACACAGACTAAGTGTATAGCTATCATATGTAGAGTTGTGGGGGCCAGGGAGGGAAGCTATTTTTGTTTGCTGGCAATTCCAAAAAATTGAAAAAATAAATCACTTTGCATCAAACCAATGACAATTTTTCCCCACAATTTTCTGGGAATCAAAAGTAGAAAAAGTGCCATTTGGGGTTAAATGAAGTGTTTTGTTCAACCCAGAAACAATTTGTTTAGACATGGAGCATTCTTTTAATATTTTAATTACAAATAAATAAATTTGAAGTTTCACAACAAAAAGTCATTCTGAACTGAAAAAAAATCAAAACATTTTCAGATGTGTTGAAATGAAACATTTTGAAGTGTAAAATCTTTTTTCTTGACAAAATTAAATGAAACAGACAAGAATTTGTTAAATGCTTTGATGTCACTGAATCTGCATTTTTTGCTGAAAGGAGTTTTTGATGAAAATTTTTTCCCCGCTCTAGTCATAACTCATTTCTGAATAGTTTAATTCTTAATGGGGCCTTGTTAATTTAGGCTCCTAACATAAGTTCTACTTGACGTCTTTTTTTTTTAATTAAAGGGTTTTACAAAACCTAAATAGGTGAAATTGCAGTGCAGAGAGCCAGCACAAAGCCCTCCACACCATTTAATCCACATTAGAATGGGGGTGACTGTGGGAGGTAGGGTAGCTACCAGTGGAGTAACAGTATAGGTTTTCCTCTGCACCCCTGTGCACTGTGGAAGGGTACAAAATCTACACAGGATGTGGAGATTAGCCACAGGAACACATCAGAGCATCTGTGTATGGCAGGGGTGAAAGTGACATTAAATACTTACAGGTACAGGGGCAGGGCCCTGGGCGGAGCTCAGGGTCAGCCGCCCCAAGCTAGCCCATCCACACTGACTGGCCTGCACCGTCCAGGGCTCCGGTGGTGATTAAAGGGCCCGAGGCTCCGGCTGCTACAGCGGCGGCTGGGAGCCCTGGGCCCTTTTAAATCGCCACCCCTGGGGCTGCTACCCCTTTTGACTCCTGTCAGCAGTCTGGGGGGAAAGGATGACAAAAGGGGCAAGGACGTTACAGTGCTGCCATGACAGCGCTTTAACCTGGCTGTGTACGGGCCGGTACCAGCCGCTACTTTTTACTGGTACGCCATACTGGTCCACTTTCACCCCTGGGGGATGGTGACTTTGATCATTGTAATAACAGTCCTCCCTTCTCACCTGTCTCACCTGTAGAGTTGGGGGTGCGTGTGTACGTGCACACTGCCTTTCTCAGTGGAACCTGCCACATAGTTTCCTAGTTCCAGCCTCCCTGCTCCAGCTAAACACACCTACTGATTTCCACTGGAGCTCCCACTGCAGGCTGTCTGCATGGAGGGGCTGCTATCAGAGAATAGCGGAGACAGCATGTAACATGGTTTCCCTTACATGCCACCTCATTCCCTGTGCTTTGTAGCTGAAGGAAGTATCTGTCATTATGAATATACATACCTTTTAGTATAACCACCAAAATCTGGAACAACCCACCACAAATGCATTTGTTATCAGAGCATTGCTGTTGTGCACTTGGTGGTGAATCCTGAAGCTTCATTAAGTTAATGGTCACATTTGTTTTCTCCAAAAATGTAATTAAATGCTAAGTGATATTTACCATCATAATGCAAAGCATTGTGCCATTGCAAAATGGGACTAGTACAAACTAAGGCAATGTAGTGGTAAACATTCCTACGCTACACTCTTTTTTCCCTGCTGGATAAATATACATCAGCCTGGCATGAAAAATTTACCAATCCTGATGAAATATTTATTCACCCTTATGATAAAATCCACTCGTAAGTATACTCCCCAATATTAATAATTAAAAAATTCTCACCCCAGGTGAGGGAGAAGTAGAATTTTGTGCTTTCCATTTTACCCAACATTTTGTAATAACTTAATATTTTGTTTATTTGTTGCAAATAAAAGGAGAAGGTGTAATGGAGCCAAATGCTAGGGTACCTGAGGGGAGGCATTTTTTTAAATTTTTTTTTAAATTATTTGTCACTGACTCAGTTACCTGTGTAATTAGCTGGAGTTCTCACCCTGCTCCAGAGAGAATACAAGAACATTAGATATTGTCCAAACTAAAGTCAACTTGTAGAAAGAAGGTTATTTGTAAAAGTAAATGAGTGAAACTTAAAATGCAGCATAAGGTTCCTCAAGTTCCCTGCAGAATCCCTCTGACCTCAAGATCAGACAGAGATGACCATTCATATATCTAGACTGGAGCCAATAGGACTTGCCTGACTCAAATCAGAATGAGCCAGCAAGGTCTCTGTATGCAGGGTCCTGACAGTGTTTTATTTTCATTCCAAGACAGATTGCAAATGTTGGGCATAAATCAGTTTTAAAGACCATATAAAGGTAAAAAAAAAAACCCACTGGCTATCCATAAAGGAACAAATATGTACCACAAATAAGTGATAAAATTATCTATAGAAATCTGTGGATATCATTCTAGATGTTGTACCCAGACTCAAAAGGTTTGGTGGTTTGGGACAGATTAGTAATTATAAATTTGGATCCTTAGACGGAGAAAAGATTAGGAGTACTTGTGGCACCTTAGAGAATACAGACTAACACGGCTGCTACTCTGAAACCTGAGAAAAGATTGCTCAGGCTCATCTCTAGGTGGAACAAAGAGCCTGGATATAAATATTCCTAAGTTTTGGAGCATCAATTATTTGAAAACCAAACCCACTCTGAATGTTATAGCTGGCCCCTTCCTACCTCCTAGCAAACCAAAACTTCAGAGCAAACATTCATATCTGAGGGATTTTAAATATGGAGCTGCATCTGAACTTTCTGATTTTGGCCCATGTAGCCAAAATTATTCAAATCTCTTGTCTGCTTAAATGCACTGGAAATGAGATAAGAACTGACTTTTTCATGGTGTTTTGGAACTTCTGCTTATACTCTCAGTTGCATTCAGGACCCAAGAGGTGAAGATGCACAGGCAAGAAATGAGACCTTTAAACACCAGGAAAAGTTCAATCTTGAGGTCAATGTGCAGATTGGTAATTTCACTTGATTGGTTCTTGAAATGTGGTGGTTTCATTTATACACAGGTGGTACATTCTGGGTGGCCACAGAATGAAATATTTTGAGAACCAAGCAAATGAAGGATGTGGATGTGAATCCATGAATTATTAATTCTATTATCATAGCACCTGGGGATCCCAGTCACAGATCACAGCCCCATTATACTAGGTGCTGGACAAACACAATACAAAAGATGGTCCCTATCCCCCACAACTGACAGTCTATGTAAAAGCATCTCTCCTTTACAAAGCTGCCTGCAGAATGAGAAGACTGAAGAATTCTTGCCTGAGACAGATTACTTATCCTTAATAAAAATATTCAAGAAATAATATGAATCCTGTATGTATTTCAGGAAACTACTCTATTATTATAGGAAGTTTTGTACAGATTTTCAAACTGCTCATGAAAAGAAAGAGCTTAACAAGCATCTTTTAAATATTGTATACTTAACTCATTTAAGAATCACAACATAATTATCCTGGCATGTAAAAGTCAGACATTCATCACCTGACAGCTTTGACCTACCAAACAGGAATTCAACTCCTATTTCCAATTGTTAGACTCAGCTTCGTACTGTAGGCCTAGGTCTGAGGGAGGAACACAAAGATTTAACTTTGTTTTGTTTCTCAAAGTTTTGTTCATTAACAAAATGTGACTCAAATTATAAACAATTTCTTCTGTGGATATCAGAAATGACCAAAGGGGTAAACACCACATACTCAATGGTCAATGCAAGATTAAAATGCTGCTAGAGCAGAGGGTTTACCAAACCAGCAAATGATGAGCTGCAAATTAAGTGCCCACGCACTCAGCTTGTTGACTGGAACAGACTTTGTGAGGTAGAGCTGGAAAAAGTAGGGCAACTCCCCATGCCATCCTGCAAACCTCTTTGCTCAATTCAAGTTAATACAAGTTTATTTTTACTATGGGGGGGGGGGGGGAACAGCTTTTGCCACTAGTGCTGCTTTTTTGCCTCCCTCAATAAAAATGGGCCAGTTAAATATCAATGAGACATGCAAGTATGTCTAAGAGCAAAGTTTAGTTCATTTATTGCAATCTTTTGGCTCCACAAGAGCAGAGGCAGAAGTTAAGTCCTACATTTTACAGAATTATTTACTCCTTGTGATAATTTGGTCATTTTAGAATATTTTTACCGTATTTTCATGCTATTGGTTTGTTTTGAGGTGTGCAATAGGTTGATAGCATTATATAAATAAAACACACAAAGCATCACATATTAGTCCCACCCATCACCCCTCTATTACCATCTGGCACTAAAGACAATGGAGCCTATATAGTTTCACTGTGCATCAGGCCACTTGGCGCAGGGACTGTCTTCTTGAGGCACAATCCATCCCAGAGCTCCCCATAGACAAAACTGTGTATAAATCACACAACTGGACCCTATGTATTTTGTTTAGTATTGACTGGGTTAAAGCACTGCTTATTTTCTACTAGACTGTGTTTATAACCATACTTCCTGCTCCAAGCTAGGACTTGGAGTTCAGTAAAAGGAACAATATGTGCATATACAGTATGGGCAGTCAATGGGACTAATTGTATTAGTAAGGCAAGCATAACTATGTGAGAGAGAAAGAAAAACTTACACCCTCCCCCCCCATACAATTGTGCTCTACGTAGCTATTATAACTATGGCAGTGATGGTTTCCCTTCTCCGTTGAACTTTCCTTTAGAGTTGTGTGATGGGCAGAGAAAATAGCAAAAAAGGGATCAGAGACGAGAACATTCAGAAAAGCCGAATGGTAATAAAATGAATTATATTCAAAGAATGGGAAGGAAAAGAATAATGGCAAAGAGAAATGGATAAAAAAAAAGAACAGAGGGACTATAAATCAGAAAGTGAAGGGAAAGACAAGTTGACAGTGAAAGTTCAACTAAAGAAGAAAAAGAGGCATGAAAAGATACTTAAAAATAGGGAAAAAAGCATTTTACATTTCAAGTAAATTTTTCCAGGTAAGTGCATCTCACATAAAAGTGGCATGTGATTTATTGGACTGAAAGTCACAAGAAGAGATGCCTTGGTACAGGATACTAATCCTAAAATGATTTTCTAAAAATTGCCACTTATACTGTTCAGGGTCATTGATCATCCTCTAACCACTTTCTTTCTTTCTAGATGTGACTGCTAGTTGCCATCGCTACAGTATTTAAATGATAAAAGTTAGTCATTACAAAAACTTGAAAACAACTTTCATGTTTTTAATGTATAATAAATGCACCTGGTAGAAAGTCAGTTTGGGGGCTGGTTGAATCAAACTTTCTAGGGCTAACTTTTAGGATTAGTTGATAGTATTGGGTGTGAATTCCAATTTCAAATTCCAATCCTGCAACTCCTTATCCGCATGACTTCAACTAGACTACTTATTGGTCTGATCCTTCAAACACTTATACATGTAAGTAAATTTACTCTTGAGAATAACCCCACCAAATCCAATAGGACTGTTAAAAAAAGTAAAATTACTCATATGAAGATATGCAGGATCAGATCCTATGTGCACAAAGATTATTCATATGTGTAAGGGATTGCAAGATCAGGCTCTTAAATTAGGCTGAATCTGAATTTTCATTAGAAGTATAACATCTCACACCTCTGTCTCAAACAGATTTCTCACAAGGAAATAACACTGTCATGGCTTCTTTTACAGACTCTTCAGTTCTATTTACAGCTTACTTTGATGTGCACTCTATTTTGTCTGAAGAATGGCTAATGTCTGCTTATTTCTTCTATCTGTTATGCATTTCAGTGCACATAGTGGTTTACTCTTTCACATAAGTTAGTGCAATTCCTACAAGCAGAACAAGTTTATCTGTTTCATAAGTGACCATAAAATGTAGTCTCTCCCCTGAGGTGCAGCTCCTTGGTGCTGGCTGGTGGGAGTGGCTTCTTCCTTCCCCCTGCATTGGTTGAGTCCAGAATTCTTTGTGACACCTGGTGCCTCCACCCATGGTGTCTCCTCACTATGTCCAAGACACAAGAGGTGCTGTCCCTTGGGAAAATGAATAATTGTACCACTTCTGGAAAGCAGTAAACAAGACACAAAAAGGTACATGAACCCAGACCCCAGCAAAGAAATGACACACCCCCAAACTGCAATATAACAAAGGGGGATTTTACTGTAAGCAGGAAAGTAGGATCTGGGGAAAGAAAGATTTCAGAGTAGCAGCCGTGTTAGTCTGTATTTGCAAAAAGAAAAGGAGTACTAGTGGCACCTTAGAGACTAACCAATTTATTTGAGCATAAGCTTTAGTGAGCTACAGCTCACTTCATCGGATATATAAGGTGCCACTAGTACTCCTTTGCTTTTTGGGAAAGAAAGAGTTAGGGCTAACTAATAAATACGCAAACACATCAACAAATCAACCAATCTTGCTCTCCGCCCTCACTATCATCTGCACCTGGTATTGGTGCCTCTCCCAGAGCCCAGCTACTTCCCTTTCTGCCCCCCACCAGACCCATCTCCATCCCTTAATCTCCACTCCTCTCACCAATCAGCTCCCTTCATCCCCATCCCTTCTCCCACCCACCCCACAAAGTTGCTTTCCCCACTCTCCCAAATACACCTAACACTGCTTTCAGCCCAGCGGGTCACTACAGCACTGCCCTCCCCCCAGGTTCTCCCCAATCCAGTACCAGGAGCCTCCCCTCACATCATTCGATGGCAGAAATCTCTGGGGGGGTGGGGCCATGGTCGGAAGGCCTTACTCTCAACCTCCGGGCCCTGCCTTGGGGTTAGGTTAACAGATGTGAGCCCAAAGGGAGTCATGACATGAAAAAGTTTGGGAATCAGTTCCCTAGAGGCTCAGTCCAGAACTGCAGGAGCTGTCAAACTACAAATGAGGGTTAACAACAAAATTCAGGAGGGTTGTTTTTTTATTATGGCTGTGTTTTACATATCAATCAGTGACAATGACAAACAAATGGAACATTTATGAACAGACAATTATTTTTCTGAATGTATCTTACACATCTCTTTTTTAACCCTACATAATGGTCAAATAGTTTGCTGAAAGTATTCACCATTAATTTTCCAAACTCAAACTGGGTTGCTTAGTTAGAATTGGTTCTTCATCTGAAGTCATTCCAGTGAAATCTTTTTAAGCAGCCACACAAGGGATCAAAGATAAGTTACCTAGTTATAGCAGTGGGCTTTAAGAAAACTCCAACCAAGCTGTAGGGTAGGTTTAGCATCTTCTAGATACACCTTAATATACATGTTACTGTATTAGCAAGACTGAAACCAATACTGAAAACCAATTCTAAACTGACCCAATGGGATAATAATTTGGATCATTACTCCCAATTCTTTATCACTGGGATCACGAAAGAAAGGATAAAGTTCTAAGTCTGTGTTTATTTCTTCAGAGAAGTTCCTACAGTCATGAGAGTTTTTATTTTATTATAGGCAGGACAGGTAGCAATGATTAAGATTGCCCGACTCTTCCCATTATAAGACCATTTTTAGTTGCTTATAAACATGAACAAACTTCAATAGTTTATGCACGCTGAAATTTTCCATATCAGGTGTCTGCACAGACTGAATATTTCTGGAAAATTTTACCCCAAATGATTCAGCCATTTCTGAGAAGACGTCTAGGGGAAAACACACTATTTTGCGCATATTAAAAAATTCTGGTAGCTTTTTCTTTGAGCATTCTAGAGTGCTCTTGTCCTCCATGTGCATGAGCATTATGCAATTTCTGCTACAAATGAGGCCAACGTTCTACAGATATGTTTCCTTCATGACACAGCTCGATTCATCCCCAAAGCACACTCCATCTTGTGCACTGAATGTGGCAGGCTGGGTTTTTTTGGGGGAGAGGGTGCTGGGGGGGAGTATGTGGATCATACAGTTAAAGACTATCATTATGCATAGGCAAAAGGGGGCAGAATTAAGTTTACACAGGCAGTCTAGATTCTGGCTTTTCCTAACTTTTGAGTGTTTTTACTTTGCAACCTTCATAATATTTCTGATGGACTGTGTGTTTGTATAAAATATACACATATGGTTTGGTACATGGTAGTGAGATTCAGATTCAGAACTCAGGTTTCAGAGTAACAGCCGTGTTAGTCTGTATTCACAAAAAAGAAAAGGAGTACTTGTGGCACCTTAGAGACTAACCAATTTATTTGAGCATGAGCTTTCGTGAGCTACAGCTCACTTCATTGGATGCATACTGTGGAAACTGCAGAAGACATTATATACACAGAGACCATGAAACAATACCTCCTCCCACCCCACTCTCCTGCTGGTAATAGCTTATCTAAAGTGATCATCAAGTTGGGCCATTTCCAGCACAAATCCAGGTTTTCTCACCCTCCTTCCCCCCCCCCCCCCACAAACTCACTCTCCTGCTGGTAATAGCCCATTCAAAGTGACTACTCTCTTCACAATGTGTATGATAATCAAGGTGGGCCATTTCCTGCACAAATCCAGGTTTTCTCACCCCCCCACCCCCATACACACACAAACTCACTCTGCTGCTGGCAATAGCTCATCCAAAGTGACCACTCTCCCTACAATGTGCATGATAATCAAGGTGGGCCATTTCCAGCACAAATCCAGGTTTTCCTCACCCCCCCCCCCGCCCCCGCTCCGGAAACACACACACAAACTCACTCTGCTGCTGGCAATAGCTCATCCAAATTGACCACTCTCCCCACAATGTGTATGACAATCAAGGTGGGCCATTTCAGATTCAGAACTGAGTGTGGAATCTGAGAAGGTCAAAGATATTTAGATTCAGGGTTTTGATTAAGGTCCAGTCTCTAGTTTGCAGAACCCCTTTGCTGGAAAACGTTCCTAACAATTTTCAAAAAAGCTACTTGCAAAGTAAGTCCTCTGGGGACTCACTATTCTCAGCTCTGTGTTCCTCTCAGTTGTCCTGGCATTACCCTTTCTCTGCAGAAGGTGTTAACTAAATTAAAATGTGAAGACACCACCTTCTGCTCTTCCCTGAAGGACACTTTCTAAAACTGACATGATTCAGCATCCTTCAGCACCTTGAGCCTTACATAGTTCCTAACAAATTTTCCACAGTATCAATAAATAAATATGAAAAAAATAAATATAAATTTATTTTTTATAAATAAATATGAAGTTTTGTGAAAAGTGACAGCTGAGAAAAGCAGCCCCTGCTCAGATGTCAGGGACAAAAAGGCTACTCGGCAGATTTGGTGAAAATATTTGTTTTATATTCTACCATTTATCAGAGGAAATATTGCAGAGTGGTGTCATCCCGTCCATAGGGAAGTTTATTTACAAATGAAACACTAGTTTTAGGGAATGGGGTATGAACACTGGTGCATAATGGAAAAGAAAAAGGCTGTTTGAAATTCCGTGTTGCATATCATCCCAGTGTAAAGGTTTTTCCTGAGAAGTCTGGGAAAAATTAGAAAATGGGGTTTTAAAATTATGAGGTCAGTTCTTCAGCTTAACTTCAATGGAGCTATGCCAATTTACACCACGTGAGGATCTGGGCCCATGGTGTTCTGAAAATTTCACCTGAGTGAACTTCAGATGATCTCCCATATTATTTCCAAAATGTCTAGACACTCCAAATTTGTTTGATTTCCGTTGCAGAGAGAAGTAGGAAAATAGATAGGACAGTAGACTTGGAGGACCATATAGTTAGGAAATCAAGCTAGATAGAATGGAGCTGTCGTGCTGTGGAATGAGAGGTTGTCAGGATATGGGGTGGAATTAAGGATGAAGGTTGTACAGGAGAACAGGTTATGCAAGGACAGTGCAGCAGAGTGGGACTACTTATGGGCACCCTCAGCTCCTATTGAAGTTAAAGAAAGTCTAAAAAACCAGGCTGTTAAAGTCAACAGCATTATGTAATGATCCCTAAGAGTTTCTCTTGCTAAACAAGTGAAATGCTGTAAAGACAAAGCTTAAAAGCTGACAACAGGGTAAATATTTGCTAGTGTGGAAGAAGAGGTACCACCTGCACCTTTATAGCTCCTGTTTTGTTTTTTTAAAATGTAGTGCATTTAAGGATATCAGAGGTTTTGAGTGACAGATCCACATGATTGTGGGCCTTCCCATTCCTGCAGTGTATTTGGGGGCTTAAGCATTATCCCCTTTTAAACATTAAAGAGACCTAGAACTCTGAAAAATAAGTGTATAAATGGCATTGTTGAGTTCATAGTTTATTCTGTGCAGGTTCTTATTGTGGTCCTCATCCCCATAGCATCTGAGCACCTCACCTGCCAATGAATTATCCTCAGAACACCTGGAGAGAGAAGTACAATTCCCTTGTCACAGATGGACACTGAGATACAGACAGGTCCAAGTTTGTGACAATTCCTGGCTCGGAGTGCAGATTTCCTGAATCCTAGTCCACAAGATTAGGCTCCTATCCTTTCCTGTTCCAATGTCTTGCAGATTCAATGTGCAAATGTTGCCCCCCCACTCCGTCTCTGAGCAAAGGACTCTGATGGCAGCTGAACAGAGCAACACAGGGGGTCTCCTGGACCCCCCTGTGGGGACTATCTTGGACAACAGAGGGATCCACCATTATGCAATTCCTCAGTGGTTTTTCCTATAAGGGGGTGCATGTTCCAGACAATGCAGCACTGAGGCTGCCATAGTCACTCCTCTGATGCTTGATTTAGGGTTCCTTCTTTCCTCTAGTAAATCTGAACATCACACAAAACAATTATATGGACCATATAATTGACTCCAAGTAAGTTGTTTTCTGTGTGTACACTTTTTATTCAAGTCTTGCTCTGGGACAAAAATCCCGCTGGGAATTAAAGAACTTGAGAAAGAATAAAACCACAGCACATGAGAGGTCTGAGATGTTCCCACCAAGCTGGAATGAATTGTTTAGAATCCATTGTTTTACAAGACCCCTGATTTGCTATAACATTTAGTAGTATACTTTGCAATAAAAACATTCCCTCCTCCCCAGGCAATGTAGTGTAGCCTACTGTCCATTTAATAGTCCATAATAAAAGCTGTTTACCAGCTACAATCTAGGATAAAAGTTATCTTCAGCTTTGAACTGTGACAGCTGTATGTGTTATTTTTTCCTAACAGCTCAGTACACAGCCTGATTGAGAGGTAATGATAGGTTGGCTATAGTAGATTTCCATTCCTTATAGAACAGCTCAGACAGTTTAGAGCATAAATCATTCATTGAAAGAATGGGGAACAGTTCTTAATTTTAAAGCAAAAAGGTTGTTGTAGCCCTTTGAAGTGCTAAAGGAACACACATATGGAAAACCAAGATCCAGAAATGTAGGTACATGTTTAGAAAACCTGACCAGTAATCTTTGCAATATCAGTCCAGGAAAATGGAGAGATTTTGAGAATCTACAAAAATACACAAAGGGTGAAATCCTGGCCCCATTGACGTCAATGGCAAAACTCTCATTGGCATCAATGGTGCCAGGATTTCACACAGTCAGAGTGCTCCATTTGTTCCCTTCCCTGACTCTCTTCTCTGCACTTCTTCCAAGTCACCCATCATTATGCATTTGCCCCAATATCTTCATTTCTAAATTTAATGGTGCATCATAATGTACCATCAAAATATTAAATCAACAATATTTGTGGTTTAAAAATAAACCTTTCAGACTGATTTTAACATCTTTCATTATCATGCCTTGATAATATACTAGAATTAATTCAGCTTCAAATTACCAGCAAATATTGAAATGTTAACTCACTGACCTCCTAGCAATACAACAAATAAATGTATTACCTGCTTTGTGCTTGGTCATTTGCAGTCCCATATTATTGGAAAGAATGTTAAAAATATTACCTGTTATTCATTGTGGCCTAATGTATTTCCTCTTGGCTTCACTCCAGATTTCATCCTCATTCCATCTCCTGAAATAAATTTATTCTAATGGAGAGGAGGCAGGGTGGGGGGGAACACAACACACTACTATATGACTCTGGGGGAAAACAACAGAGGTATACTCTTGGATACACACAAAAAATGATAAAACAAAAACTCCATTATCACCTGCAGGTGAACACTTTCCACAAGTTGATGACTCTGTATCTGACCTCTCAGTCCTCATACTCAAAAAGACACCTGCACAAACCTTCAAAATACAAGCCTGAAAGCCTAAATTCATAACTTTGCTACACACTAAAAATCATGGTCTTAATAAAGACACTGGATTTGTGGTTTATTGCAACAATCTGCAAACCAGTGGCCCCCCTTTTTTGTCCTGATTGCAGGGGTGTTAACAAGCTGCATGCGTTTACTGCTTATGCTAAATAATCTGTTCTGCCTCGTATTTAGCTGTGACATTCTGAGTACCTATCCCAGACCTAAAGAAGAGCTTTCTGTAGGGTGAAAGCTTGTCTCTTTCGCCAACAGAAGCTGGTCCAATCAGAATTACCACCTCACCCACATTGTCTGTCTAACAGAGGTAAAGATCATTTAAGGAATGCTCATCTTGTTCATTAGAATTATCCCTGCCAATTTAGAGTTAATAGAATTTCTGTGAAAAAGAAAGAAAATTCCTGGTCTAAATTTTTAAAATTGACTAGTTCTCTTCAGTACCATCTTGAAATACCTCAAAGGAGCTTGCTTTTCCAACAGCACTGAGCACTCACCCATTGAAAATCAGATCTGCCAAAAGGTATTTTATTTTTTTATAAAGTTGGGCACTAAAAAATTGAGGTACTCAATCATTAGTGAGTTTTGAAAATGTTTGGACCCTTTTTAAAAACGTTGCTTCAAAAAGCTGTTCCATTTGGGAAAACTGGCAAATTTAATCTCCTTCAGGATTCTATCATCATAAATAAAAACTCATTGTGCATTGCTTCACTGTCACACAGTATTGCAGTGCATGAAGATTTAAGTGCAGAGGATTTGCTTTGCCTTTATTGGCACCTATTTGCAACTAATATTTCATACCACTTACTAAGACCATCACACACTATACACCCGATTGCATTTAGTCAAGCACAGGCCTGTAATGGAGGTGCTGTCAAGTCACATCACCCTATAGGAGCATTTGTAGCCACTAACCTAGTCCTTAAGACCTGTACCATGAGCTCTCCTCCTTGGTAGACCTACTATACTGGGCTGGGCAAAGGGGTATGGGAATGTGGTCCTCGTTCCCTTTCACCCATTTTCTTTTTTTAAAGATAGTATGATTAGATTTGCTGGGGTATCAATGCACAATGTCAGGATCTACTAATGGTCAATTTCATATCTGTTTCATGATCTCACTATATCACAGTGTACTGGTTATTTGGATGGGTTATCTGGATGCAGATTCCTGGGCTTATCTCAGTCAGTTTTGATGTTTTTTGATGTTTTGTTTTTGGTACATTTACCCAGTCTTCATCTAACAACCCAGAGCTACAGCACTAGTTTCCAATTCAAATTTCACACTCTTGGTCTTCATTGTTATAGATGCTCCACTGTCCAATTAGAAATTTAGGTAGATTTTTTGACCCCGTTTCTTCACAGAATAATATGCCCCCTTTCTTCCAACATATCTGCTCTTCAGAAGGAGGTCACTAGTACCAGTATCTACCACCTACCTTAGAAGGCTACAGGAGAGCTACTGGAAACTTGGAAGGGAGTCCAATTCCTCTAACCAAAACTGCAGGAGACCAGAGGGAAGCTGCTTGTAGACAGTGATACTCTGTTGCCATCTGCAACAAAATTTGAAAAGATCACCATTGGGTCTTCTGAACTCTCTAGTTAATTGAGATTAAGGTACCATTTATTGCTACCCCAGAATCTGAGTAAGACCCTCAATCTTCCTGTCTCATCTTGGGAATCAATGGCTCTGTTAACAAATCCATGCAGAGTGGACCTGTAACAAGTGTTATGAAACAGAGCCTTAAAAATACAGCTCTTCAATATAGGAGATCCTTCACAACATCAGCAAAGAGATTATCAAATGTAGGTGGGGGAGAAAGGGTTCCAGAGCTGGGAGGGAGAGGAAGTTGGATGTCTTTTTGGAAGGACTGAGGGATCTTTGTTGGTTGGGAAGGGGTGGTAGGTTATTCTTACTAATTAGACCCAACCAGGCACTTGGAGAGGGAAGGCTAGCAGCAGAAATTGAAAAGTATAGATCAGCAACCTATGAATGGAGAACGGAAACTGAGGCAACCCTCAGATGGTACTGGTGATCAGATGGGAAGGTCAGCATTAGGAAAGGATACAATCGAGATAAGGGGAACAGGCAAAAAGGAGCAAAGGGAAGGCTGACTGTCAAACTGAAGCTCAGTGAAGACAGGACAAGAATGGATGCCCAGAGAGTAATAAGGAGATCTAGAAGGGTGTCTTCTATTGCTCCTAAAATAAGAGAAAGGAATAAGGCAAGGAGACAAACTGTGAGAATACTCAGTCTCTATTATTAGTATCTTTCCAGAAGTCCAGGCCTCGAGGTGCTAACAATGATCATTAGTCAAGAAATAAAAAGGTTAATATTGCTTTTGTGTACAAAATTTGTCACATGTATTGTTTAAAAGCCTTGCAGTGATCTTCCAACATTGACTCCACTGCTTTGATAAAACCAAAGGAAAGTCCTTGGGAGGTAAGGCTCACATTGATTTGTTCTTGACAGAATATTAGATAGGTCAACTTTGAGAAAGCCAAATAAACAAAGTACTTTAAAAAAAAAAAAAAAGTCACAACCCATAGCAGTGCTCTTCAGAATGACAGCCAGTGGCACTCATGTAGTCAAATGCTTCTACAGTTGTCCAAATATCTATTATGTGAATATGTTCACGATCATAATCACTGTCTCAAAGTCTGTTTAATTAAGTTGGACCCAGTGTGACAGGGATATAGCATTGTATGGGATGTGAAAAAGAAGAAGCCAGACTGGTATTGGGATGAATTAATAAAATACAAACTCAAGCCTTCACCCAAATATTGAACTGTATAAAAACCTTGCAGATTAACGTAGTTCTAATACCAGATTATTTCATTATTTTTCAGTATTCCCTGCATTTCTTCATTCTGGTTGTGGCCACAAGAGAAAGAAATGACAAATAATAAAAAGAGGCAGTTTTAGGCATATATCCAGCCTGACTGAAAGAGCAAACAAATTGGAAATTTGAAATGTGAAATAGCTTTCACATTTAATTTTGAAGACTCAAGACATTTGGACAATTAGAGTAAGGTTGAGAGAAGCACCCAAACATTTATGTGCATAGCTGAATGGAACGGAACCCAGAGTGTTTCACCAGTTGCTAATGATGTATATTACAGATAGACCTCGATCTGAAGTTTGGATCTGTAGCTGACTGTTTTCTCTATAGTGGGCAGAAAAATACCACTGATCCCCAAATGCCTCACCAAAGGAGAAGTTCAGATCTGGCTTTAGCAGTGAATTTTGAGAATCAAACCCATTTCCTTAGTTAAAATGATATAATAATGTTCACAAATCATTTCATTCTCCTACAATAAACAAAGACCACAGTAGATTAGTACAAGACATTATAAGCATGTTAATTCTTTATCTCTTTGAAAGCTAAACAATGGTGGTGCTAAGTAGTTGTTCCATTGTCTAAAATATAGAAATTGTCATACTGGATGAGACCTGTGGTCCATGTAGTGCAGAAATCTGTCTTGGACAGTAGCGAAGACCAGATGTTTCCGAGGAAAGTGTCAGAACCCCACAATAGGCAGATATGTCTCATTTTGATCTCTATTAGTTAGAGATTTATATTGAACCTCATGTTTCAGGATTTTTAACTCAGTTTCAAAATTGTTATAGTTTATTATGACAGATCTAGTTATTCTTCTTATCCATAGAAATGTCCAAACAGTTTTTGATTCTTGCCGAGTTCCTGTCCTCAATCTCCTGTGGCAATAAGTTCTACAATTTTACATTGTGTGAAATTGCTTTTAAGTTAATTGTCTGTCATTGTGACAATATCCACACCCCCACAATCAGAACTAACACAAGGCCACCTTAACTTTAGTGAGACATCCCTCCTTCTTTGCTAACTTGATTGCACGGCACAGCTGCAGTAGTTCATTGCTTGTGATGTTCTAGGTTGCTTTACAATTGCTGGCAGTACACTGCAGATAGCATTTCGGGATTATCTGTCACATCAAGTTTAGACCCCCCTCCTCCCCCCCCCCCCGCAAACCTTTCAGGTGATTTTTTTTCCCCACTGATACACATGGTCATTGGGAAAGCCTAAATGTGAACAGTCCCACTGACATGAGTAAGAGTTGTAGGATCAAGCTCTGTAGTTCCATTTTAAGAACTATTTCAGACTTGATGTAACAACTGAAAACTGTCCTGTGTTCTGAAACTCAGGGATGCTGAAAAAAAAAAAGAAGGACAAAATATTTTTCCTTCAGAAAAGGGGTTTTAATCAACATTTTCCAGTGTGTGTGTGTGTGTGTGTAAGTAAATTTAGATTTTTGTTGGGAAAATCAGAATGAACCACGTTGTTTCTCTGAGAAATGGGAACCTGAATTTGAGCATTTTACTTCAGAATCTCTCCCTTTGCCTGAGCAGTCAGGGCAGCTCATGGGAGTTGTAAATTGAGATGGGACAGGAAGCTCCCATGAGTCACTGCAGTGGCTCAGCTACAGGGAGCGATCATAGTGCATTATGGGAAATGAGTCTGGCTGGTAAATAGGGCTCATGGGGAAGGGAAGAAAATAGAACTTTAACTTCCATGCTGCACTACAGCAACTCAGGCAAAAGGGGAGATTCTGAAACAAAATGCTTCAGAAAAGTCAAAACTTGAGTCAAATGTCAAAACAGAAGGTACTGAATCAAGATTTTTTTGGACTTTTCATTCAGCAAAAAATTTCAATATTTTGACATTTTGTCCCATCTCAGGGTTAAAAATGAATGTCAAAATTTTAGAATTTCCCAGAGGCTGGAAATTCTGGTTTTTGATCATCTCTAATGGAACCTTATAAGAGATTCACCTTTTCCAGTTCTGATCCAATATAGTTACCTTTGCTTTTGTAATGGATCCAAAACTGGTTATGGAAAATAAACAAATTAAAGTAGGACACATATATGGAAACATAAAAGTGGAGGAAAGAGAAACCTATGCAGGAAGAGCAAAAGAAATATGGAAAAGAATTTAACACAAAGTCAAGCTCCGTGGAGAGGGACTCATTGTATAGAACTCACTACCCCATGAACGCTTGACTTCACAGACAGGCAAAATTAGAATGGAAACCTGATTGCTTTCACTACTTTTTTCCTGGCACTTTGTCCACCTGTGTACCCACTTAGAGACTCTTCAGCTACTTTGAAGCTCTCTGTCCTGGTTACAGAAGGAAGTTACTCCTAGACAAAACAGAATGGCTATTGCTTCCAAATTTGGCCTTACTTTTGTTTTTTTATTATTTTTGCATTATATTAAATGCAATCCCATGGAGGGCATTAGATGTCATTTTCAATTGTCAACTTTATTAGTCTGAGTACTTATTTTTTTAATAACTGATTTATTTTAAGTTTTCTTTTGTTTTATTAATATTACATTAGCATCTGTCTTCTGCACCTTGAACTCATATTAAACATTAATGATAGAATTTATTTCATTTTAGCATGCTGCATATTTCTGAGAGGATTTCTGCAATGCTAGCTATGAAACAGATCTACTCTGTAGTTCAGTTTTGTGGATTTTGTTTTAAATCACAGCTTGAATAAACACATTCAATTTAAAATCAAATCTTCAATCTTGTTACTTTCCAAATTTGTTCCCTGTGTTCCATTAAGTTAAAGGCCTGATATTAAACACTCAACAACAACAACAAAAGTGTAGGTGTTAAACAATGAAACGTAGTGTGGCCTGATTTTCTTCAGACATTACTTACACACCAGTGTAAGTCCAGTGCCTATGGAGTTGCTTCTGATTTAGATAATTGAGAATCCAGCCCAGTGAATGTTAATGGCTTTAAAAATGTCCTTTCATTAAACTGTGAATCTTTATTGGAAATAAGGGCATTACGTTTCAGTAGCATGCTAATTAGGGGAATAAATCCAAAGGGAGCTTTGTTGAAAAAGCTCCATTGGTAAGGCTGAAGAATCCATTTAGTGCCATAAATGATGCCATTACAGTATGAAACACGAGTTCTGAAGATACTTGTCCATCTCAGAAGTCTACAGTTTCCATAACAACCTACTTACTGAGTCCAGAGTCCATTTTCCTTAGCATTATCAGTGCCTTTATCCATTCCTGCCTGAAGTTACAAGTGTTTCCACAGCATAGCTAGACTGTTATATGTTTTCCAAATGTAGCTCTTTTTCCTTTCCATTTCACACAACATGGTAGTTAGCTGATGCTAGTGTTTCTCATATTGTGTGTAGGTACTGGGTAGGCTCAATAGATACAGTCCCTGACTTAGGAGCATGCAGCCATGATGCAAAGTATAAATCAGTTTGGTATTAATGCTGGGGCAGGGTGGGGGGTGGGGGGGGGGGGGGAAGCACTGGATTAGTTTAGGCACATATCCAGAGGGGAAAAGGAAAATCCTATTTGTCTTAATTTAGCTTGAAACTGTCTCTCACCTGACTCAAAGTCATTTAAAGTATAGAGGAAAATACCAGAGGCAGAATGATGAATTCTAATTGGTTTATTAAGGACTATAGGACCTATAATAGCCCTGCATGCTATACCATTTAAACTCCAAAGTCATCAAATAATATTTTAAAATGTTAATAGCAGGGACTGGAGCATATCCTTAAACACTGCTCTGACACAAATGTTTTAAAATAAAAGCTTTTCCCCATAAGAAAGAAATCTGCATACTGGAAAATAAAAAAAGCACCTCACAAAGTGTGGTTCATCTCGGTTGTGGGAGGTGTAGTCTATGCATGCATATACATGTTCCATAAGCACAAAGCCATGAGGTATGTTTAGATTGTGTATAAAATACCATATGTAACACTGGAGTTACATCCCATGAAATGGTGTATGAGAACCACCTTATGAGTGGCAAAGAAATGCAAAGCAAACTAAATTCCCAAACCTGCAATGAGCTCCATCCAACTTGGCCAGGGTTGTGTTTAGAGCTGATTGGAGCAACTATTGAGGTTTCAACACATTTCCATTCAGCATTGGAACAAAACCAAAACCTTTCAAACATTTTTGCAAAATGGAATTGTGTCAAAACATCCATTTTCAATTTGGGAAGAGGTCTCAAGAGAGTGTGCATGTGTGCGCACATGCACAGAAGGGGACGGGATGGTGGTGGTTAGAGCACTGCATAGGATGTAAAAAGTCCAGGTTCAAATCTCCCTTTTTCCTGATTCAAAGTGATGTGGGATGAAAAACACTGCCCTGCATCAGGCAAATCAGGAACTTGAACATGAGTCTCACACACCCCTGGTCAATATCCTAATTACTGGGTGATAGAATATAAGTCCCTCCCCAGTGCCTCCCCTTCCTCCCCTGCCCCCCCAAAATAAAAAAAATAAACCCACAACATTTTGACTAAGTCTTTGTTGAAACCAAAATGTCTTCATAAAACATTTTAGCTTTGATGAAATTTCATTTGGTCAAAAGTGTTCCAATGAGCTCTACATGTGTACAGGGATCCCACTCACAGCACATAGCATCATTTAGCTCCAGATGCTGCAAACACAAATAAAATGTATGCAGTACTGTGCCTTTCACCCAAAGCACTTTACAAACATTAATGAATTAAGCACCAGCACCCCCATGAGTTAAGGAAGTGTTATTATACCTACTCTACAATGGGAGAGCTAGGGTACAGAAGTTTAAGTGACTTGCCTGAGGTCAGACAGAAAACCTTTGCTCTGATACAAAGAGATGAAAGTACATTCCGTTAATATGTAACATCATGCACTCAAACTGGAGTGTACATTGTTTCAGTTTGTGGCAGTGTTCAGTGGACCAGGAAGGGAAGGGAGTTGTGAATAACAAAAGCAATATTTTTGTATTACTCATAATGTCTTGGTGGAACTTAGCATATCAAAAGGAAAACAACTTTCTGCCTCACCAGACAACCACGGGTTTTGGTTCCCTAATGTTTTCTTGCTGCTCTGAAATGACATGCTCAGGGCCCAATCTAGACTCTAATGGGAGTTCTGGGTGCACCATCCTTCCTCAAATTGAATAATCCTGTTGAACACATATTGAGATCAATGGGACTCACAGAGCACAGGACTATCTCTGACAGAGGACTACAAAGAGATGACAGAACTAGGTTATTGGGAACGTGCAACAAATGATCAATGAAGTAGTAAAGGCAGCATCTAGTTACTATGGTGAATGATGCTAAGTACATATTGGGTTAATAGATAATCTTCTCCCAATAACTAAAATTAAACAGAGACATATTTAAAAACATTCCATGACAGACACTACAAACTTTCAGATGTGTTCCTTAATAATCACCACTGTCATTTTATTCCTAAATCGGGGTCTTCAAAGACTCAGTGACTCATTCTCTCTTGCTTCAGAGCACTGCATCACAGCTGGCTACCTTTTCCTCAAGGAGAGCGGATGGCAGCTCCTTTTGAGGCACACATCCACCAGAAAGGGTCCATCTGAAAGCTCATCTTGTAGAGTGCCCAGTTAAGGATCCAAATACACACTGTGCTATGATTAAAATACTTGGCAATCCACTCACTAATGTTTTATTGTTTTTCAATCAGTGACAGTGACTATAACTTTTGGATGTGAAGCTTGGCAACTCCTCTGGGTAGCTGGCGAGGGATAGGCTTGGCAGCTCCTCTGTGCATCGGTCAGCGTCAGACATTGGCCGGTCTGGCCAGTCCTCAGGTTGGCTGCGGCTTGCTGGGGTCTCCCAAGGCAAAGCCAGGCCACGGGCATCTGGCCTCTCTAGCTGCTGTGCCCAACTAAGCTCCAGGGTTGGGATTTTCTACTTCCTGTCCTGTGTCTTGACCTCTGGAGGTAGGGTGCAGGATCCACTGGCTCTGGCCACTTTGGTGTCTGGGGAGGTTCTTCCCTCAGCGGGGTGGTGGGGTACCACACTGCCTCACTACACTGTCACAAAGAAGTTTGCTGAACTTTGTATAAACTTGGTAACAAGATATTTTCAGATAAATTGATCCCTCCCTAAGCTAAAAAGAACACAGTTTCTAAATTCAGTGGGTGGAGGGTAGACAGGTAACAAAGCCAGTGTTCTGAGCTGTCACTGAAAATTAGGCAGGAGCTTTGTGCTGGGAACTTGTCCAGCTACACTACCGTTGCTGCCAGTCTGCACAAGTACCTACACACTTCAAAGAGAACTGGTGAGGACTAAAACGTTTGCAAGATCTTAGAAGCTAGCGCACCTGCAACAGTAGCAATGCTTCTGAAACATTGTGAGCAGTTGAGTGTGGACACAACGGGCCAGATTCTCAGCTGTTCTAAATTAGCACAACTTCCCTGTAATTAGAGGAACTGTCAATGTATACCACATGAGGATCTGGCCCAAAATGTTTTACAAGCACTCTAGATGCTTGCTAGGTGTCAAATCTTTTGTCTGTAGGCTAAGCTTGAACGAGTTTGTCCCCAACCTTGCCGAGCTGCATTAGAAACAGAGTAGCTGAAGCTACATTGAAATGCTTAAATCATTACAACAAACTCAGTTTCTTGGCTACTATAGGCAAAGCTTCAAAAGTCAACTCTTTGGTAAAACAGCCATGATATAATGCTCTTGGGCAGTTCAATCTATTGCAATCAGTTTTCTAGTGTGAATCTTTACATGCTGCATACCACTTTGCAACAAAAGCCATCAGGTATAATTTAAGATTTCTTGTTTTAGTGGCTTAAGGTTATAATTAGTGTCACAATAGTATTTTTAACATGCTACAAACATCTTGTTAAATGCCATCATCTAGCAAGCATCCTTTCTGTAATATGGGTTCACACAAAGTGGGGTAGACTCTGATCTTAGTTATACTGGTGCAAATCCAGAGCAACCCTAGTAGAGTCAGCGTACTGGGAATGCAAAATTACTAGCAGAATCTGGCTCAGGACAATTAAATGCCTCACATGTGCATCATTGAGTGTTATTAGGACTATATTAATAAACACATCCTGACATGTGGTTAGAGTGCTGAGGGATGTAGATTTAACATGCACAAATCAAATATGGGAATTAGATAACACCTTCCATTTGTCCATAGGCAGACACGTCACAACAGCAGGAATTTGAACTCACAAAAATCAGAGAGGAACATCCATCTTTTCTACCAGAGAAAAACATGGTTGCACTGAAGAAAACTTCAGCTCTGCTTCTTTTTATAAAAAAAAAAAAAACTTAGCTCAAATTAGCACAAGTGAACATTCACTTAATCACACATATATATAGAAATGTGCAGAAGATCAGAAAACAGTATCATGCATAAACAAGGGTTACTACCAATACGAGTCCTGAGTTATTCCATAATGAGATTACTTATACCTTCCTTTGAAGCATCTGGACTCTTCCCCTCCCTCAATGATTCCCCTTAATTGAGATCCCAGAAAGGTGTATGAAATAAAGACACAGACAGACCAACAGGAGTATGGGATCTGACATGCAGCCTATTTTAATGATCTTTCATTAACCACTTAAATTAATTACATATTATTTGATAATGTTTACCAAAGATGTGAAATATAGTTGTTGTAGCATGATTTAATAGTTTACTATATTACATGCAACCCCCCCCCCCCCCCAACAAAACCCCTGTTAAAAGATTAAGATTACAAAAAGTCAAATTACTCAAAAATTAGAAAATGCCAGAATTAAGGTAATCTATGCAACCTTAATTCAGCCCTTTGTCTATATATGTTGATACAGCCTTTAATTACATGAACACATACTCCCCCCCCCCCCCGGATATGACCTCTGCCTCATTCAATGCACAGGGTGGATGGTGCTCACTGAATGGGCAGTTATTCAGTATTTCTTTTTATCCTCATTGTTCAATGTGCGGTCCCAGTACTTATGACACTATCCAAACCATGCTCTGAAAACAGAATTATTAATTTCAGGAATAATCATTACTTGGCCATTGCTCACAGATATCTGCCTGCGTTTGAGAAAAAACCCCTTTCACAATAATTTATTCCATAATTGTCATTATGGAGTTTCTTGCACCTAAGCTTAGAACATGCAGCCATTGATTGTGACTTTTAAGAGATTTCATAGCCTTCACATACAGGAGCATTAGCATCCCCTTTAGATGCCACAAGGGCAGCAAAAGACACTATTTATAAGTAGTTAAATGAGCAATAATATGTACAATTTTATTCAATATTTCGATACAGTATTACAGGCTGCAGGCCTGCAGCATGCCACTGCATTGTGTGGCACTGCACTCTCCCTGCCTCAATTCCCCACTTGGTTCTCCAGTCACTCACCCACAGACAGGAATTTTAACATAACATTCTCCTCTTGAGGTCTAATTTATTATGTCCTCACAAACTAAACACTGCCAGGCTCAAACACTTCCTAACTCAGGGCTTCAGGCTCCAGCACTCTCTCTGAGCAATGTGCAATGAATTGATTGGTCTCGGTCCTATTTTTAGTGGACAAGGGTTCACGTCACAACACAATCAAAATGGCACCAAATGGAACTCGTTGGCAGACACAGAAGAGAAGCCACGGAGTGGATGGAAAAAGATACTGGGGTAACCTCTCACCCCTAGAAGTACTCCCTCCAGGTCTGGCCAGAGGTATATATGTGGAGCAGCATGGGTAAAACTTAAACTGGTGCTGCTTTACCTGTTTTGTGGACAGGAGAGATTCAGTGCTCACAGCTGTCGAATCCAGTGCTTTTTCAAATACATTTAATTCCGTTCAATAAAATTGAAAAGTTAATATGGCTGCATTTTCTGCTATTGCGGTGATTGCATAGCACAATGATGGGACTAAGTGTCTTCATATGACAGAAAATGGCCAATCAATTTATAGCAGTAGAAGATTGATTTATAATTGCAGAATGTTCCTAAACAAGATATAACAGTTGCTTATCTTGAGCAATGGAGAAAGGACCAATCCTGGTCCCCTTGAAGTTAGTTGGCAGTTTTCCCACTGACTTAATTTGAACAAAATCCAGTCATATCTTAAAGACATTGTTGAGGAGAGACATAATGGGAACAGATAGTAGCTCAAAACCTAGACAGAATGGTATTATGTTTGTATTGGCTATGAACCGAGAAGACAGCTCTCCTTGCAAATCTGACACTTATTCCTGAAAAAGTTCTTCATGGTGCGGCTCCTTTATAGGGAAGTCTGTCAGTCCCAAAGCTTCATTCCTAGCAGGTATCAGAGATATACTTATTCAGGAGCAAGAACCAAGGCTAGAATAGAATTACTATATTTGCCACCAGAAAGGTATATACTCTATGGCAGAACTAAGCCAGGGAACGTCTTGGAAGAGGGGATTGCAGTGTATTATGGGTGATCAATATTTTACCCTTCATCATGAACTTTGGACATGATAGAAATGCTCATTAAACTGTATGCTGTCAAATGACAACTCACTTAACTAGACAACTCATTTAGACATTAGTCAGATGTTTTCTCAGGGTTTATTGTCAAAGGATAACGTGTCTTTCAAAATTAATATTTCACCTCATTCTGGCATTTTGTGCATGCTGCAGACTTGAAAGGGAAAAAGTTTGTATTGGCCAAATCAAGTTGTGAATTATTTCATATCCAGATGTAACTGGCGCAGCATTGGGTTTTTTTGTTTGTTTGGTTTTGTTTTTGTTTTTTTAAAGTCAGCTACTAAATGGAAATACAGAATAAAAATCCCACATTAAAACCTCTCCCTCTGGACTTTATTGAATGCTTCCTGAAAAGTCCTCAGCTGAACACCCTGGAGTAAACATTCAGCACCTTGCAGGTTCAGTTTCCTTTGTTTCCCTGTGCCAGCTTCTTTTTATCCAAGGAGAGAAGCCTTGAGAAATTTAAACCACACACTTGAATTATTTTGATTCAGCATTTATATGGTAGGGGGAAAAATCCTGTGGGCTACAATGAACCACAATGATGGGACATGAACATAAAGAGCATTTTACAATAACTAAAGTGTTAATATAGAGGAGAATGGCAAAATAAATAACCCCTCAGAGGGCCTGATTGTCTCATTTCATGTACAACATTATAGGGGAGGAAATATGCACAAAATGGGGTGGGCTACCTATGCATAGTTATCATGGTAAATAGCCCAGAAATTGGTCTGTGTGCAAAAAAAAAAAAAAAAAAGGTGGGGGGGAGGGAGTGATTCACTACTATGTTTGGGAATACTGCAAACTGAACCCTATCTTCAAAAGATCTCAGCCCCCATATTTGAGCCACAATGGGAACTGCTGGGTGCTCAGTAGTTTTGAAAATCTGATCCCAACTGAGGGTGCTGAGCACTAGAAAATCTGGCCCATGGTATCTGAATATTCAGGAAGAGATTGCTGTAAAAGTAATTAGTAAAGCTGTAGACAGGAGATATGCTGTATATACGTCTACAGGCAGTACATTGCTGTAGCATCATGCCATGGGATCCATGATAGCTAGGCAACACTATGAATTACCAAAGCCAGCTATCCACTAGTGTAGTGTTTGTTTTTTTTCTTCCCCATCCCTTATTATTTACTTCTGTCATATAGCAACTAGGAGCCCCAGCCATGCACCAGGAGCTCATTGGTCTAGGCACGGTACAAACAGAACAAGACTACAGTCCCTGCTCCAAAGGGTTTACAATCCACTGGGCCATCCTTCCACTTTTACTTACGAAAAGGACATGAGATAAGCATGGATAAAGTTGGTCTTGATGCAACAAAGGAGACCTACTAGATCTGTGCAAAGGACATAAAGAGAATATGTAGCACTAAGATATGATGGGGATTTCTAAAGTGCCTCCATTTTCCTATGGCTGACTCTGATTGGGAATGCAAGTAGCTAATAGCATCAGACACCATCCCCAATTACTTCTCTCCCTGACCCCCGCCCCAATATTATATATGTATATATATTGGCTACCCATATATGCTATACTCAGCCAATGGTAAAGGAGAACAGAGAGTAGGAAAATAAGTGTGGTGGGCCTAAACGTAGTGTAAGAGGTTTAGTCACAACTACACAGCAGTCTCCCCTTTTGCACAAGTTGGCATCAGTCCCCCACTGTAAACACTGTGTGCCTGGAGCTCTCCAGGATTGGAAAATGCACCATGGCAGAACGCAAGAGATTAAATTGGACCATTTTTCAGGAACATTTTTGGGAAAGTTTTGATTTTTTCAATATTCTGTTTTCAACCAAAAGGTTCCTATTCAGTTTACTATGTTTGGTTTGGGGGCTTCCTTTCTGCCATCCCCTTTCTCCACTGACACATTTGATTGTCCAACTTGGGTGTATGGTGAGATTTTTTCAAAACTGAAAGATTATAAAAAATATTTATTGCCAAGTTCGAAAAAGCCACTAAGTGAAAAATGTGTCCATATAGATATTCCCGGGGGGAGGGAGAGAACTTTAAGAAAAACTGGTCTGTTTTGAAAACTTGAACAAAAACATCTTTCATGAAAAAATATGTATTGTTTTAATCAGTGTTTCTGTAATACTGTGCAGCACATTCTCACACACAGTCCTGCTTGCCTTATATGCTGACCCACTATTTTGAGCAGTCTACTTGCAGGGAAAAGGCAAGGAGGATTTGGTCCTAGGAAGCTACACATGTATTTATATATAAAAACAAAATCCATAAACATTTTCACCAGTTTGTCACAGTTTTAGGATGTGATCCTTTGAGATGCTGAGCACCTACTGGAGCAGTGCCAAGTGCCCTTGGTTACCATGGAATTCAATGAGAGTTGAGGGCACTCAGCACCTCATAAGCACTGTACAGAATCAAGCCCCTAGCAATTAGTAGACTCTGAAATATTATTCTGAATATACTTAATGTAGTAGAGATTAAAATTAAACGAGCCATTTGCAAATCAACAAGCACATTAAAATAGATTTCCATAATAATCTGCAACAGACAGCATTATAGTGCCTAGTCTTTGAGATTTGATGCACAGCAGATGTTGATACCCTTCATGCAGTTCTTCCTTCCACCTCTCTGTTCTCTAACTTCGTCAGCTTTATTTTTGCTACTGGAGACTACTCCGCTGTGATCAGTTCTGAACTCCAATTGTGTATTTAATGCTGATCTTTTACTGCATCCTGTTTGTTTAAACAAACTCCTCTTTTGCATAAAGACTTCCAGATTTGTGGTCTGACCATAAACTTTTTACACAGGCAAAACTCATTAAAAATGTTATGACACAGGGCTCAGACTAGATCTGACCAGTGGTCTATATACTCCAGTATCTTTTCACCAACAATGGCTTGTCCTATACTTTTCAGAGGAAATGTAAGAAACACTGTTATAAGATTACCTGTTCTCAGGGAAAGTTTCCTCCTAACCACCTATCTGAGGAAGGTGTCCAAGATTGTGCCACAGAACATGGGTAAAGGTGGTAAGATGCAAGGTATTTAACATGCATGTATTTCTAGCTATAGTCTAAATCAAACAAAATTTTGGAAAGTCATTAAATTCAAAATTAGCATTACTAAAGTTCTCAATTGCTAATTCAAGGGGGCTGATCCTCTCTCTCAATGTCATGCTAATTATTGCAGAGATGCCAAAAGGAATACATTTCTAGATGGAAATGGTGGACTAAGGATCAGATTGTGCCAGTGAGGCTCTGCCCCACTATAGGGGGAAATAGTGCAGTCACAGCACCAGAGGAGCTGCAAGAGGCATTGTGCTGAATGCATCAAGTTATCAGAGGTTCAGGATTGATGGAAGTGGTATTTACACAGTAAGCTGTATAAACACCTATTTTAAAAGTTATTAGTGATGTTGAGTGCCAGCCTTGAGACATTTTGATGGAGCCTGATTTTCAGAAATAACCGAGCATCCACCCTCTTAAAATTAGGTTCCTTTACCACGTGTCAAGTTGGGCACCCAAAATGACTACTCATGTTAGCAAATTTGGGCTGCCATAAATAAAAGTATTACCTCTAGTTAGTAAGTAATTGTTACTGCTTCCTAGGGGAAGACATGAATCGTATTTACTCCTTCCACACCAGCATTTATGGCTTGCTCAAGGCTACCAGACATTTATTTTACAGCTCCAAAGTTCAAACAGACACCTTGTCCAAAATACAAAATCCAGGAGAATGAATGTCTTTAATACAAATAAAGAGTAAAATACTGTCTGTTTAATAGGACATTGTTAAGAAAGCTGAACATTGTGTGTTTTTGATAACAATCTTTTCCCTCTGGTCACATTCTTTTAATTTGTTTTCTGCCCTGAAGATTTAGAACAAGTGATTCATGTAATGTCACCATAATCAAGGCGAATGATAACTCTCAACATTAACACTACATGTGTCTGGAGCAGAAATTCAATTGTTTTAGGCCATCTGAAGTTTTCTAATAGTTTATCAATCATCTAAAGGTGATGTCTATGATACAAGGTGACATACTGTGGTGCTTGGTTTCAGCATGTTTCTTATTACTTACTCTGCTATTGTAAATACATTTACAAACAGCTCTACAAATAAGCAAATCTTACATGACATTACCATCTATTTACTAGTATACACTATACTGCACTGGAATTATGCCCAGTGAAACATTTACTGTCACAAGATACATGTCTGAGCAAGAGTTAATTAGCAAATGAGCATTTCTGTTACCAGGCTGCTTGGGGAAATATTTGTTTCCTGCAAGTTCTAATCACATAAGTCCCATGGTATTACTGAGTTATGATATGCTAGATTCTCTGGATTCAATACAACCTGTATTTATTGAAAAAAACAACTCTATAAAGTACTACATTGTCCTGGCAGTATAATGAATGCAGTAGATACAATTACTGTATAAAACAGGTTTCAGAGTAACAGCCGTGTTAGTCTGTATTCGCAAAAAGAAAAAGGAGTACTTGTGGCACCTTAGAGACTAACCAATTTATTTGAGCATAAGCTTTCGTAAGCATCCGATGAAGTGAGCTGTAGCTCACGGAAGCTTATGCTCAAATAAATTGGTTAGTCTAAGGTGCCACAAGTCCTCCTTTTCTTTTTGTATAAAACATACTCTTTGGGAGCTGGGACTTGAACCCTGAAGTCTTCAGCTGCAAAAGCACAGGCTGCTAGCACTCAAGCTCAAGAAAGACTCTTCTCTTCGCTTCGGGCCATCCACTAACGGGCAACATCACAAGCCTAGGCCTTACAGTGGCAATATCTTGGCTTTCGCCTCTCCTAATCTGGTTCAGCATCCTTTCCTCTCATCTCCCTCTGCACACTGCATGCTATGAAAGTGCGGTTCAGAGGGGCAAGCTGTATATTTTCTTTCTAAATCCACAGAACTAGGCTCAGTATTCTGGGCAATTTTTAATAGCTGTATTCACTTTTCACTTATGGATGTGGAGACGTAAAAATCTACATACAAACATTTGGATTTTGCTCACTAATGTTTCAGGATGTCATAAATACTACTTCATGCAGAATTTTGTTGTGTAACAGTTGTTTGTTCTCTTTTAATTAAGATAATTGGACTATATTCCTACTGAAGAAGTCAGGGGTTTTGAGACCCATTAAAGTTAATTTCTTAAAGCAACAGTGAGGAAATTAAGATTAAGATTTAAAAGGGGAGGTTTTTTCCCCTTTTCTACTGGCTTTTTCCCCCAGACATACAATCATTTCTACAGCTCTGACTCAGCAAGGTACTTGAGCGTGTGCCTAACTTTAAGCACATAGAATTTATTAAGGATAAAACCAATAGGGTTATATAGAAATTACTCTAAAAACCTACAAAATGTAATTGAGTATGAATCCCTTCTCATAGATTCTTTAAACCAGGGGTTCTCAACCTTTCTTTCTGAACCCCACGCCCAACATGCTCTGAAAACTCTACTGCCCACCATGCCACAACTGTTTTTTCTGCATATAAAAGCCAGGGACAGCATTAGGGGACAGCAAGCATGGCAATTGCCTGGCGCCCCATGCCACAGGGGGCCCTGCAAAGCTAAGTTGCTCAGGCTTTGGCTTCAGCCCCGGATGGCAGGACTTAGAGCCCCCGGGTTGGGGCTTCGGTTTTCTGCCCTGGGATCCAGCAGGTCTAATACCAGCCCTGCTTGGCAGACCCCCTGAAACCTGCTCGCAGCCCCCCAGTGGCTACACCACTGCTTTAAACCATCCTATAAAGTTATATGAAAATATAAATACATACTATTACATTTTATTGTATAGTCCAAAAATGCCTATAGAAATTGTCATGGGCTTTTTCAAATAAGTGTTAAAAGTTGGTCACATTACTATTTATAACAAGACAATACCTCATATGATTGACATTATTGCTGAGGTTCAGTTGAGGCAGATTCACTTGAAAAGTTTGACCAGCATAGCAACTTCTCCTGTAGTCTCTTCTTTCCAACAGTAGCTAACCAGCAAATCTGACACTGCCAACAAGTGGCAGCTCACACAGGTTACCATTAAAGGTGACCATTTGAGCGTTTTTAATGTGCTGAATTCCAGAGATTTTTTTGAACAAAATCTTTGGTCAATAGAACTCATGCATAAAAATCCAAAAAGATCATTAAGAACAAGTAGAGACTGTCTCCCAGGGCAACAATGAAAGAAAATTGTCCTCGAGTGAAAACTGCTTCCTCTGAGAAAAGTTTTTATTTTTCTACAATTTTTTTTTAATTCACTTGGAAAACATCCCTGAGATCCACTTCCTCCAAAACAGAATTATTTCTTTTTTCCTGCAGGTAGGCAGGTCATACACAAAGATGGGAAGGGGGAGGAGTGAGGAATTATATAAGTTTGGAAAGCAGAGGTACCAAAACATTAATCAGCAAATTTACCAGTGAGAAGAAATGAAGTTAACAAAACTCATTAAGTCAGGTTCAACTAAATAGGGGCCTGTATAACATTTGACTGGACCTCTTTGCAGAAAGGATTATGATATGCATTACCTTCCATCCTTCACCTGCCTCAAACTGTGCGTGTGTGAGAGAGAGAGAGAGAAACACTAGTTTGCATTTTCAGGCCTGGCGAGTGTCTAGAAAGACAAACCACAGAACAATTAAATGAGACCTTTGAGATTTTTTCCTTTTTAAATCAGGGTCTTTCTTCCCATGCAGCACCTTGGGGATAGTCCCAAGGCCCATAGAATTCATCATGATGATTTCAATGGGCTTTGGGTCAGGCCTTAAGAGAGAACATTAATCCACGAAGGTAGCGTTAGTATAGCCAAACCTGTACCTAAAACATTTGTAAAATCCCTAATTTGACAGGAATTAGAAAGATTTTTGTTTGGAAACCAAGTATTCTCCAACATGGTTTTCCAAAGAGGAGAATAATTTTCAAAGGGATATTCTCTTTCAGGCCTTTCCACAAAACCCAATGCTCTCAAAATGCACTTCAAGTGCTTCAATATTTTTCCTATAATAAACGCAATATCTTTTGTCGAAACTCTTAAAAGAGCCTTAAATCTGTGTCTTTCTGAATATCCTGAACATTTGAAGTTGCTGTTTTCATCTTGCCTTCAAGAGCTTCAGTCTTTTCTTCCAACATACTTATGCAAAGAGCAATAGCATCAGTCTTAACTTCTAATTTTACCTCCAAGCTTTTAATCTCCTGAAGCAGTGTAGGAAACAAAATTACAGATGTCCCTCCTGGTAAAAGCTTTTCTGAACTCAGGATTGCCATACTGGATTAGACAAGTGGTCCATCGAGTCCAGGAACCTGCCTCCAGCATCAGCCAGTATTATCTGGCTTAGGGGAGGCATTTCCTCTTCTCCATCCTGGTGAGGCACGTTATGCAATATTGTACATAGGAGAAATTCCTCCAGCTTCAGGAGTCAAAAAGACTTGCTTTAGGTCAGCATGCATAAAAAGCTGTTTCTAAACTCCATTTACAATATTTGACACTGTCCGCCTGTAGCGGTGAATTCCTCAGGCCAGCTACCCACTCTGTAGAGTGGTTTTATTTTTTTCCCCTAAACGTACCTGCAAATATTTTGGACAAGACACATCCTCTGAGCCCTCTCTGCCCTATCGAGAGTTTGAGGCAATTCAGACTGGAGGCCCTGTAACTGAGCTAGTCTTGCTGGCTTTGGTTCTAGTGTAGAAGAAAAAAAAATCACAAGAGACATCATTACTGATTGTTTCAGATTGGGGCTAGAAGCATCACAAGCACGGCTGTCCCCCTGCACTCTCCCACAGTCTTCTCCTTTTGTCAGTGTGAGAGGCCCTTTGCCAGGGGTTCCTTATTTCTCTATCCCATCCCCACTGCTCCTCATCCTTGAGAGAAAGGGGCTCTCCCTTTCCCACCATACACATTCATTTCCCCCTATGTGGGGGAACAGGGTTTCTCCTCCCTTCTCCCCATATATCTCTCATCTTGCTTGCAGAATGAGATCTTGCTCTTCATCCCACAGTTCTTACTCCATCAGGGAATGTGGCTCACCTCTCCTCCTAACTTGTTGTCCACCACCATCAGGATCTCAGTGGCAGAGTCCCTCCTCATCTGCCTTGGGTAAGAATCCTTATGCCAAGGTCTCCTCTCTATTCCCTTTTATTTAGAAAGTGGAGTCCTAATTCAAATATTCTCTAACTTATTTCCAGGATAAATCATTCTGGTGCTTGCAATTTCTCATGTAAATCTCTTTTCAGCCTCAATGCCCTACTCTGGATTTTTTCCAATCTCTAAATCTCTCTCTTTCTTAAATGTGTGGCATCCAAAACTGTGCAGATGAAGGTTGCTTGATATCATCTAATAAAAGAGCACTACAATATTTTCTGTATGTTATTCCTACACCCAGCTGCGACAGGGTCCTCTACTCACTGCTGGATGGCACTGCTTCCTGTCAATTCTGGGGATTAGCTCAGTTAGGCCAATGTCCCTTCCAGCAGTTACACCCCATCAGTTTTTCTTCTCTTGCTTCTAGGAGCTACAGGGTTCTTTTCATAACACACCCCTCCAGCCAGGTCACTATTGTGGTTTCCCTCCTGGGCTGGGGGGCGAGAAGTGAAAGTATCTTTTCCCAAGCAGTCTCAGAAGTCTTCCTATGCAATTCCCCACCAACACCACTTCCCCTGTGGCTGGGTGGAGAACCCAGGCCCACCCTCTACTCCAGGTTCTGGTTCAGGGACCCTCTAGTCAGTAGTCATGGTCTGTTCTACCCTGTACTTTGCTGCATTTCTCTGAGCCCTTTCCTAACCTAGCTCTCCCTTCCGTCTACCAGTTTCACCACTCCCTCCTCCTAGGGAGCAACTACATCTCTGCAGTCCCCAAACACTCCTCCCTTTTCTCAGACAATGACTACAAATTCCTTCTTTGCAATCCCCCTTCCAATTTCCTGTCTTTTGTAGAAGCCCTATCTGTCCCTCACAAGTGAGTTTCTCTCTAATTAGCTGCCTCAAGCCTAAAACTCCCTTGTTTGCAGCCTAATTAGCTGATTGGGCCTACTTCAGCTGTTGAAGGGCCAGTGTGGGGAAGCACACCCCATCACACCGGGCTATTTACTTTTTTTAAACAATTGCTTCATTCTGGGAAGGCATCTTCATCAGTCCATCCCAATGACTCAAATATTATTCTTTAAAAGACCCTGAAAATTGAAATTGAAAATTGAATCCGTCATTATATATGGGAAGTCACAATAGCCAGCTGTCCTCCTGTTAGTACCACAGATGCTCACTATTAAGTCTCCCCTTCTGCAAGCCTCTTCCTTTTGGAGTCTTGTCAGGATCACAAACCTAAAAGTGTACCTGTTTCTTGATGCTCCACAGTTCATTTTTCAGGGCCATTATTGGCTCAAAGCACTACGAGGCAGTTCCCACAGAATGAACTAAGCTAAATGTGCACAAAAGGAAATTGTGGGGAAAATGCATGGAAATATTAAGAAACTGATTTTCACAAGTGACACTGCCAGTTTTCCCAGCCTCTTCCTTTTATGTTCAATAGTTATATCAAATTGCATTAGTTGTTTGGCATTTTAACTGAAAATATTGTAGTGTTTTTTTCCAGCTTGGAGAAAATCCAGGTCAATGCTAGGCATGTCTATCTACAGTGTTAATGGTAAGATAGAATAATCAGAATGAAAATTATAAATCATTTTTTCATAGATAGGAGAGGTACTTTGTTTCCTCACTCAGAACCAGTCAGGAAGAATCTGTTGCAGGCAGCAATGGTGAGCAGCTCTGCTTCTCTGTTGCAACAGCAGGAGCAGGGCCACTTATCAGCCTGACACAGACAATCCAGTGCTAAGCAATGACCCTGCTTGGCTCTCCATCCCTATTCAAGGAAGATGGGAGACGGAAGTAGCAGACCAGAGGCTGAGTGCTGAAGACACCGCCACCAGAGGGCATCTTTGATAGGTTCATAAAGTTGAGATAAGCATTCCAATTTGGAATTTTTGAGATTCCCCATCAATCGATTTCTATGTCATTTCATTATGTTAGGGCTGGTTTACTGTAGTTCAGTCATGTCAATGCTAAGATTTACATGGTTCATAAAATGTTTCTTTCCCTGGTAGTGATAGTGTACAAATAATAAGAATCAGTAATGCTTGGGCTATGCTGTGGGACCCTGGTGAAAAACAAGGTGACTTAGGCCTGGTCCACACTACCGGGTTAGGTCGAATTTAGCTGCATTAGGTCGATTTAAAAATGACTGCGTCCACACAACCAACCCCATTCCGTCGACCTAAAGGGCTCTTAAAATTGACTTCTGTACTCCTCCCCGTTGAGGGGAGTAGCGCTAAAATTGACCTTGCTGCTTCGAATTTGGGGTAGTGTGGATGCAAATTGACGGTATTGGCCTCCAGGAGCTATCCCAGAGTGCTCCATTGTGACTGCTCTGGACAGCACTTTGAACTCAGATGCACTAGTCACGTACACAGGAAAAGCCCCAGGAACTTTTGCATTTCATTTCCTGTTTCGTCAGCATGGCAATCATCCCAGAGAATAGCCACGCGGCAGGGAGGAGGGGTGAAGGAATCATCCCGGAGAATAGCCACGCGGTGAGATGTGGGTGGGTGTGTGCTGCACTTCCACCTGAAAACTGCATCCCCTCCTTTGAAATGTGAAACCCAACCCATTGCTTGCTCTGGGAAAGGAGGGCACTGCAGTTTGAAAACATTCCCACATGTTATGAAGGCATAAGACTCCAACCCCACATACCAAAAGGCTTACCATGGCTGACTGGAAACCGAATTCTGTTGCCCAGCTGTGTGTGATGTGTCACCATACCGGCAGGCGCTCAATATAAAAGGCAAAATGCATCTTGTACCTAAAGCACATGTGCTGTGAATTGCTTGATTCACTGTGAAAGAGTTTCCCTTTTATTCTCAGAAATGTATCATCTTAAATTTTACTCTCCCTTTTTATCTCCCCGCGGGTGCAAATGTTTCTATGCTCCCCCCATCATCTCTGTCCCTGAGGTTATCGCAGATTAGAAGGTGAAAAAAATGCACTCGTGATTACATATTTTCCGAGCTCATGCAGTCCTCCCACACTGATAGGGCACAGCTTAATGCATGGAGGCATTCAGTGGCAGAGGCCAGGAAAGAATTAAATGAGCGTGAAGAGCGGAGGCAGGACGTGATGCTGAGGCTTATGGGGGAGCAAACGGACATGATGAAGCGTCTGTTGGGGGAGCAAACGGAGATGATGAAGCGTCTGTTGGAGCTGCAGGAAAACCAACAAGAGCACAGACCCCCCGCTGCACCCACTGTATAACCACGTGCCCTCCTCCCCAAGTTCCATATCCGCTTCAACCAGATGCCCAAGAACGCAGGGTGGGGAGGCTCCAGGCACCCAGCCACTCAGCTCCAGAGGATGGCCCAAGCAACAGAAGGCTGTCATTCAAACAGTTTGATTATTAGTGTGGCTACTATAAACACGATAAATATAGAGTGGCCTTGTCCTTCCTTCCTCCCTCACCCCACCCAGGCTACCTTGTCCGTTATCTCATTTTTTTTAATTAATAAAGAAAGAATGCATGGTTTCAAAACAATAGTTACTTTATTTCGAAGGGGGGAGGGTGGTTGGCTTACAGGGAATTAAAATCAACAAAGAGGGTGGGTTTGCATCAAGGAGAAACACACACAACTGTCACACCGAAGCCTGGCCAGTCATGAAACTGGTTTTCAAAGCCTCTCTGATGAGCAGCATGCCTTGCTGTGCTCTTCTAATTGCCCTGGTGTCTGGCTGCTCAATATCGGACGCCAGGTGATTTGCCTTAATATCACACCCCGCAATAAACGTCTCCCCCTTACTCTCACAGATATTATGGAGCACACAGCAAGCAGCAATAATAATGGGAATGTTGGTTGCACTGACATCTGATCTAGTCAGCAAACAGCACCAGTGCGCTGTTAAACATCCAAAGGCACATTCTACCACCATTCTACACTTGCTCAGCCTATAGTTGAACTGTTCCTTACTACTGTCCAGGCTGCCTGTGTACGGCTTCATGAGCCATGGGAGCAAGGGGTAGGCTGGGTCCCCAAAGATAACTATTAGCATACTGGATGGCTTTGCTGCAATGGGATTCCTTAACTGTGCTGGGGCTATAGACGGAAAGCCTATTAGCATTTCAACATGCCCAATGGTAATTTTCTGGTCTGGGAAGTAAGTCCCTTCTTGCAGCTGCTCAAACAGCTCGGAGTTCCTAAAGATGCGAGCGTCATGCACCTTTCCCGGCCATCCCATGTTGATGTCGGTGAAATGTCCCTTGTGATCCATCAGTGCTTGCAGCACCATTGAGAAGTACCCCTTGCAGTTCACATACTGGTCGGCAAGGTGGTCCGGTGCCAAGATAGGGATATGCTTTCTATCGCCCCACCACAGTTAGGGAACCCCATTGCAGCAAAGCCATCCAGTATGACCTGCACATTTCCCTTAATAATAGAATGTCAATGATTGCATTGGCTACTTGGATCACAGCAGCTCCCACAGTAGACTTGCCCACTCCAAATTGATTCCCGACTAACCGGTATCAGTCAGGCATTGCAAGCTTCCACAGGGCTATCACCACTCACTTCTCAACTGTCAGGGCAGCTCTCATCTTGGTATTCCTGCGCTTCAGCGTGGGGGAAAGCAACTCACAGAGTTCCAAGAAAGTGGCCTTACGCATGTGAAAGTTTCGCAGCCACTGTGAATCATCCCATACCTGCAACACTATGCAGTTCCACCAGTCTGTGCTGGTTTGCCTGGCTCAGAATTGGCATTCCACTGTATCAATCAGCCCCACTGCTGCCATGATGTCCCAATTGCCACAGTCCGTGCTTTCAGGAATGTCTGTGTCCATGTCTTCATCAAAATCCTCCTCGTGCTGGCATCTCTTAGCCTGGTTCTGCACATACTCAGGATAATGTGCAAGGTGTTTACAATGCTCACAACAGCAGCAGTGACAGTGAGTCGAGCGGACTCCATGCTTGCCATGGTTTGGCGTCTGCACGGGTAACCCAGGAAAAAAAGCGCTAAACAATTGTCTGCCGTTGCTTTCATGGAGGGAGGGACGACTGACGACATGTACCCGAAACCACCCGCAGCAATGTTTTTGCCCCATCAGGCATTGGGAGCTTAACCCAAAATTCCAATGGGCAGCGGAGATTGCAGGAACTGTGGGATAGCTACCCACAGTGCACCGCTCTGTAAGTCGATGCTAGCCACGGTAGTGAGGACGCACTCCGCAGGCTTAATGCGCTTAGTGGGGACATACACAATCAACTGTATAAAATCGATTTCTAAAAATCGACTTCTATAAAATCGACTTAATTTCGTAGTGTAGACATACCCTCAGCTGCTGCCACACCAGAATGACTACAACTAGAGACATTGTGCTGTCAGCCTCAGAATTGCTTCCCTTATCCTTCTGCCCCAAAACCTGATTTAAGTTGACATACCTCTTACACTGTGCTCTCTCTGTGGTACAAGGGGCGAGAGAAGTAGCAACAGCAACAGCACATTCTGAGAAAAGGCTCACTACTGACAGTCCAGCCTACACAGTGCTTCATTTGTAATGAGAAGTGCTGGAGTTCAAGTAATTTTTTTACATTCATAAATGATGCAGCAAGTCCAGAGGTGCTGGGGCTATGAACTGCCAAACCTAGAGGTGCCAGGGCTCAGCCCTGGCACAAATTAAGCACTGAGCTGACAACATGCTCAAGTCAATTGCCTCTATCCCTGTGGACACATGAACCACCTGTAATATCAGTTGCTTGAAACTGGTTTCTTGCTGCACATCCCCTGCTGTGGAACCATATATACCATTACTCCAGGGTGAATAAGAGTATCTGTAAAAACTCAAAAGATCAAATAATTGAAGCACCACCTGTGCCTACTCACTGGGAAATATGGTGGTTGTTGCTGGCATCAGAGACCTTCGCTGAGCCTTAGGCCCTGGCTGGCTCACAGGATAAAAGATCTTGATGGTCCAGGGTCTACTAGAGATCTGTCTTTTACAGAGATGGAACCAGAATGTAAATATCCCGGACTGGTTCCATCCCTTGTTCATCTAGTCTATGTATCTGTCTCTGCACAAGAAATGTTTGTGATTTTTTCTGTGCTACTGTGTTCCCACTGCAATCCAAAACTGCATAGATGGCTGCCCTTATCCTTCCGTGTAAGATTTCAAACCAGACCGCAAACTAGTTTGAGAGAAAGTGTTTGAGCCCTCAAAATGTTGCTAAAAACATGAAAAATTAATTGGTGAAAAAATGTGTTACTCAGTGCTAATATACACATATATTGTACACCCCAATACATATACAGTACTGTAATACAGCTATATATGTGTGTGTGGCTATGTATGTTTTCCTCGCTATCACTTTTACTGTCACAATTGAGTTGTGTAACACCTCAGAGAAGAAGGATGTAAGTGTATACTGGGCTGCTTTGGATTAGCCCTACATTTAGGAAATTTTGCTGTCAGTCTAAAGGCTTCCGTTTACTCTGGTGAAAATTTTCTTCTGTCTATGCTTCACAGCAGACAGAAACCTGTCCTGGAGAAAAGTGAATATTTCCTCCCAAAAGTTATAGGTTGTGTAAGTTATCTTACAGATGAAAGACTTTTCACACAGATCTAATGGCAGGCTGTTAGACTAACTAAGAGTAGCACTGGAAGGGAGACAGCTTCTAGGCCGGCAGAGAGATTGCCATTTTACTTGCAATATAGAAAATTACAGAAAACCATAGCACCATTTCCACCTTTTAAAGAAAGATATAAGGTGCATTTATGTGGAACAACAGAGACATCCAGACTTACCTTATCCAGGGGTAAGTCTGTTGTCAAACCTCATTGGCAAGCTTTTATTTTGACCCTTTTTGGTGCCTTTTAATTCCTCTTTCTTATCTTCAGATCTTCTATAGTAAGTACATCATCAATTCTAGAAAGTATTTGGGATACAATTTGTATAAAAAAAGACACTATGTAAAATTATACCCCAATCATGCAAATGCTTAGCTTTAAGCCCATGAGTCCTATTAATATTCATCGTACTATTCATGTGATTTATGTTAAGCACATGTGTAGATCCATTCACACTTCATTGCACAGTGAAGCATTGCACAGTGAAGCATTCTCAGTGACACAGAATCTATCTGGGGACATCAGGCACCCCTGAGGTGAGTAATTAGGGAACAATTCCTGAAGTTCCCTAGGTACAGGGACTGCAATTTTGCCAAGACATTGTATATGCTATGCTAGGGTTTGGGGAGGAGAAGGGGAAGTTTCTCAAAACCCCACCCCCCTTACTTTACACCCGAATAAGGGATATTCAGAATCTGATCCTAAACTAATAGCCATAATGTTGAGCAAATTTACAGGTTGTACAGTTTGATCTCTTTCATTTGGGATTTGAAATTATAAGTGACTTATTAAAATGCACAATTTTAGACTATGAAAGACATTTAATCCCCTTCTGTAACTGGTAGGTTAGAGCAAGAATGGTCATTTTTAAGCTACTTTAGATTCTCAAATGCCTTTCAAATGGTTTTTGACTGAAACCCAACTTGAAGCATCAGAGCGGGGGAGGAAGTACATCTTTAAAGCTTCACTATTTTAAGTAGGTCTGCACAATCCATGTCCAGCTAAAGATGCTGAATTATTTCTGAGAAAAACTTTTCAATTCTGCAGTATTTTAGAAAAAAAATGTACACTGATTCATGCTAGCAGCCCTCAGATTCTTCTCTGAACTAATTTTAAAAGAAATGTATTTCTAGCTGCAAACAGATGAGAGTCCGTTCATAAACAAACACAAAAACAGCAAGCACACACTTCTTTTAACCTGGTAAATAGAAATGAGTTGAGATGTTGTTTCATTTACCACATAAACTTGTTGTGGGGCTGGGTACTATGTGGTGTGTATTGTCAAACTGACCTAGAGCTGTTGCTCTAGCAGGTTAAAGACAAAATCTCCATGGTAAATACATATACCATATCGGATGTCGTAAACAGCCAGGCTCTGAGAAGTGAACAAAGACTCTTCAAACAATCATACATGGTTGTATAATTTAAAAACAGTGGGCCTGATTCTCCTTGCATATCCATCCGTACTAATCTGGACTAACTACTGAAGTCAAACAGAGCTACAATGAGGTAAAAGCCTGTGAGAGAGAGAGAGGAAGTTCAAGACCAGTGATTATAAGTATGATTCTCAAGCAGGGTAAGGACAAGAGGGGGAAAATTTTGGCAGTTAATCTTTTTCAAGTGACATGCAGTCTTAAGTAATGATGCAGTAAAGATGTTCTCACAAAGCTCAGTGTTTGCCTCTTTGCTAAACACAGAATAAACATAATTCAGTAGAGCATCCCCATGCCCCATATCCACACACTCTTCCTGCATCCAACCTTTATGGAGACATTGCTGAGCTCATCACAGCACTGCTAACACTCACATTTTTAATCACATCTCATGATTTCTAGTGTTTTTCTTAAAGCTCCAGCTACTGGAATCATTTTACCGCATGAGAAATAGCAACTCTCTTTTTTTCCCCTTTCTTTAAGTAATAGTTGCTAATAAATGGTTAACAATATAAAGCACTGGCACCCTAAAAGCTAAAAAGCCAGAAGACATGAACAAGAACCCAGATTTATCATTTTAAAAAATTTTCATAATTTCTAGGCAATCTAGTCATGGGAGGGGAGGGGAAGGTGCTGGTTTCATGATTTCTTAATGTCTAGGATTAACAACTCAGAACATCAACAACGTTACAGTGGTTGATAAATAATTTTGGCCCCAAGACTGCACCTTAGACATCTGGCAGCTAGTAGGCAACAAACCCATTTCACTACTACCCAAATCCTGGCAGTTAGTAAAGCCCTGGAATGCCAGCTGTACTCTGGATGGCCTCCCTGGCTCTGGCAAGGGTATAGCTAGGGAAGGAGTGGTTGTGTTTTGTCCAGTTGGGGGGGCAGTGTAAGAGAGATTAAAAAGTCAAAGCAGATCTTGAGCTTACTGTGGAAGAAAGGGGAAGATTCTGTAGAAATTCAAACAAACAGGAGAAAAAGATAATCTTTGCAGAAATAGTACTGACTGGGGCAAATCCTGACGCCCGCTACTAAGGCTAACTCAGGATAAAAAAAACTATGTAAGGACGGGAGGATTTGGCTCATGGTGATGCTCTACAAACTAAGGCCAAGAGTTTAAAAGATGGGGCCTAACCATAGATTCCTCATCCCAGAGTTAAGTGCCTAAATAAGTGGCCTGATTTTCAAAAGTGCTGAGTGCCCAGCAATACTGATATCAATAGTAGCTACTGAGATCTTAGAACTTTTGGAATTTAGGCCACTTATTTCAATGATTAATGGAAGACTCAGGAGCCTAGTAATATGCACCAATTTTTTGAATGTTTTGGCATTGGCCGATAGGTTTACTCTTTTCTGGGGATACTCTTTCCTTTTCAGTCTGGGAAACAATTGCTGCAATGGATTTTATTGTGTTTTTGTTGCAAGTGTGATGGGGTCAGGAGCATGTAAAAGAAGCTAGAGTATCCACAGGTCTCCCTGCACTGCACTGGCTGAAAAGATAGTCAAGGTCTGCAAAACTAAGAACCTTCAAGAACAGGATCCAATAAAGACGTGGACTAGTGCTTAAAAAAGTGAAGGGTGTGCTTAGTCAGAGCCACTTAACCTCTGCTTTCACTTATCCAGTTGTAGAATGGGGGGTGATGGTACTTCCTTACCTTCCTGGTATGTTGTGAGGCTTAATTAAGTGTTTGGAAAGCACTGTGAGACCCCCCTAGCTGTGACACAAGTGTATTCTTCCTAGGTAATAGTTGTCTTGCCCAGGTGGAATGTTGAACAGGACTGAGGTTCATGTACCAGAGATGTTATTGCCTGCTTACCTGAACCCTGCATATCCTTCTAAAGTAGGTCGACCTGAAATAGGGTAATTTTCTCCAATAGCTCAAACTTGATTAGTCCACATTATTTTCAGCATGTTGTAGATTGAAATATGACCTGAATTGTAAGATATATATTAATAATGTTTTCAGAATCATTGTGATATTTAAAGTATTCATTTTTGTGCCATTAGAATATTCATTTTAGCTCACACACAGTTTTAGGTTCACTTGGTTTTCTGGGACCTTGTAACATTTGTCTTAAAACACATCAAACATTGTCTTTTTTATTGTTGTTGTAAACGAGAGGTTATACATGGTAAATAATTAGATATAAATACACTGAGAATTAAGATAAATTGTGTATTTGTCCGTATAAATAAAATAGGACTTTTAATTCTAAAGTGCCATCTCAATGTTAATTAAAGCACTGCTGCAACAATGCCAAAACACTTGCAAAGCACACAACTACATTATATTCATTCTATTAAGACATAGTAAGATTGATTTTGAATTAATTAATTTATAAACAGATTGAAATATATTTGGATTTAGCTCTTTTCAAAACTGTATTACCAATAAAACGTACCAATCTGGCATTTTGCTCTGAAATGTCTAAGTGTTGCTTTTCAAGCTTTGAATGAATTGGGCTCAGTGGAGTGATTAGTCAGAAACTAACCTTTTTGATAACAAAGTGAAATCACAAAATAGGCAATAACTCAGTGTTCAAGTAAATTAAAAAAAGTTTTCTAACTACAGACACTTGCAAAATTGCACCTATGCAGCAGAATAATATCTAATTTAACACAGTTACTAAAGATAAATGATTTTTTCTGATCAAATTATATCAGGATGAATAATTCTATACTATATAATTGGTGAGCTGGATAATTCAATAAGTCCATTTGCTATGGTTGACTTCCTTTCACAAGTAGAAAGTCTGTAATGAGGAAGGCAGTTTTGTCAAAACAGCTGCCAAATGGCAGTAGCATAATAATAATAAAAAACATTAATTAGTAAATTAATTAAACATTCTGTGTACGTAAAACCTGCTGCATACTGAGAAAATGTGAATGGCTTGACAACAGCATTTGTAGCAGTTTACTCATTGGAGAACTGCAGGAAATAGCCAGTGTATTACAACAATGCACAAATACAGATTTTTTTTTATAGGAAGAAAATAATTCAATTTTTAAGGTTAATTGGTCAAACAATATATTTGAAAGAATTAAGCATTTCTCTTCATTTTCTTTGTGGCTACTGCACAAAGATTAAAGAAGCCCATCTCTCTTGCCTTTTTCAAAGTATACAGCAAGGAAAACCAGAGATGCACATGCAATAGTGTAGACAGCAGGCATTGGATTCCCAAGCTCTCCCAGAAGGAATTAAAAAAAGAAAGTGCTGTGGGAGGAGCTGAACAGAGTGGATTACATTGGAACCCTGCGATCTTTGGTAATGCATGGTTGTACAGTATTGATGGGTGAAATGGTTGGGAGAAAAGCATCCCAGAGACCGGGCTCCAGCCCGAGCCAAACATCTACACCACAGTTTTATAGTCCTGTAGCCCAAGCACCACAAGCCCAAGTCAGCTGACACGGGCCAGATGCGAGGGTTTAATAGCAGTGTAGGCAAACCCAAACAGGCCTCAGCCATCGCTCAACTGTTCTCATCAATTGGAAATGAACTGACCTTTGTAATATTGTCAATTAAATATATTTGAAATATGCTTTGTCTTCAGTACCCGTTTTTCTTTGCATCCCACATATTTGATATGCAGTAACAGAAAAGTTTCTTCTTGTATGTGTTCTATGTGGTTGAATGGAGAAAATGGAAATAGCACTGCCTAAATTATTTTCTCTGTCTGCATATCTAATACAGTACTGTGTGTGGACTATTACCATAGCGGTATCTATATAAAAGATTAAATTAGGGTTATATTGGAACAGCTGACACTGTATATCAAAAGTAATTTTTCTTTACATTTTGTTAAGGGAAATGATTTATTCATAGGTGGTTAGTGCTTAAAGAGCCCATATATATTTCTTCAATGGAGGTTAAGGTTGTGCTAAGAGAACATGAATCCACTTTAGACCTCTTAGCTTCTCTAGCACATTTTTGATGACTACAATAGCAGAACAATAGGAAACTGAAAATGGCTGGATTTTGAAAACATTGTTATGGGAACAGACCAAACAAAGCAAATTAATGAGCAACAGTTTTTCTGAACCCATTTGAAATGGAACATTTAGAAACTGCATCCCATGCTGCAGAAATAGAGTGATGATCTGGAGCCATGGAAAAACACTGAATCATTCATTAGCTTGCTTGGGGTGGGAGGGTGGCTTTTCATGCTGGATTAAAGTTAATTAATTGGATCACATTAATTGGATCACAAGTGAGATACCATCAAATGAATCATCTGAGTTCCTACTGGTAGTTTGTCACCAGTAAAAAGCCTCTGTATGATTGGCAATCAGTTCACAGGTGAAACTGAAAATTGTCATAGCTGGGTATTGCAGGTCAGGTTTAAGATGCTTTGTGGGCAAATTTAGAGGTACTGCCTATGCTACGACTAGTTTTGCCTGGTACTATTGCTCTCCTCATTGTCTTTAAAAGATAAGAAAGAAATGCATATAAAACTACTTAAAAACTAATAGGTAAACATCTGAGGAATCCAATGCTTTATTTTTAAAATAAACACAGTGATTAGGAGCACAAATTTACCTGGAGTGATCCAAGGTAGATGAACATTCATATATTTTAATTGTTCTGATCTGGTTCACCTATCAAATCAATGAGTTCATCTTTTAAGGAAATAAAACAAATACACAGAATAACATTTTAAGACCAAGATGTGAATGAGAAACCTCAGTTGTTACTCTCTGGGGTCTGTTCTGGGGGCAGAGAGAAGGATCACTTTGCATTACTAAGCAGGCATTCTTTGCTTCAAGGCTAGAACAAACAAAGCTGTTATTGGAAAGCCATGCATGTGGAGCTCATGCTCCAATCAGTGGTTGTTGCTATTGTCTAGAGGGCTACCTAGTGGCATCCCTGTGTCTAGAAGGGAATGGGGAAAGATGAGAAAATGGAAGGCTAATAGCAATCAAGAATGTAGTATGCCTCCTGTAGCCCATATGCTGGACTTTCATCTTTGCTATCTCCTCATCCCTTAAGGAACCTGGGATATTTATACAGTAGCTAGAAGAACCACTTTGATGTATCATTTGTAGAGTTGAGCATAAGTTATGATTTCATTTCAGCCCAGCATGATATTCAGCTACAGAAACAAGGAGTTTTGAAAATGCAAGTCCAGTTTTTTTTTCTGAACCATTTAGCTCCAGGATACTTAAATACTACCAGCGACACGCTCCTTTGAGGAAGAGCCAATATTTCAACAGCAGAACCCAAAATAAAGTATACTGTAGACTGCACCAACATACCGCTGGTTTGAAAGAAGTCATTTTAAACAGTAATATATGGATGTGTTTTGTATGGGTACATTGGCCAGCACTTCCCAATTAGTATGTATAGTACTGTACTCTTACTTTGTAAGAATAAAACATTTTTTGCCATCACTATCCTTTAATTCACCATAGAAAAAAAGAGATTAGAGGCTTTTAAGTTTTCATTTGAAACAACTCAATACACAGCCTATACATCTGTTTACTTCATATTCAAAGGGAACCCATCTTCATAACATACTTCTGTTTATCTCTCATGCTAGTCCAGTTATCCTGGAAGCTCTGAATAGCATCTAGCTTCAGTTCAGGGCATGACCCCAATAGTCCAGGCTCAACAAAAAGAGAGCCCAAAGGAGCAAGGGTCTCCCACACCTGCACATTCTCAAGAGGATTGTGGTTGGAGAAGGCACGCTCTGTGGACCTTACCCACTCTGTGGTTCACACTCAGGCTCACCCTTCTTTCTAGAGAAGGATTCCTCTCTCCTGCAGCCTGAGGACCAGCCTTTAGCTGGGCTTCTGAGCTCCTTTTAACCTGCTCCTCCAGCTGGAGCATGCCTCAGTAAGCCCGGAGGGGTAGGGCTTCCTAGGTCCAGTATTGCCCTTTAACTCCTTCGGGCCCAGTGTGGGGTTAGTATACCTCATCACAGACCCCTTTTCCCCTCTGTGCTTTTGAAAGTTGCAGTTTGATACAAAAAAGGAGTTATAAATTTAATCCTGTTACTATAAAAGGGAGGCATTTGATACTGTGGATGAGGAGGAGCTAGTATATTGTACTGATCCCGCAACAGGATGTCACTGTGAGAGTGTCTCAGCCCCTAGATGCCCATCTAAAAAGAGGGGCTTTCTGGGGCAACTGGGCTTGATGAGGCTACTTGGGCTTGGTGTTCAGGCTGTCCTTTCTCTGAAAGGAGCAATTTAGTGCTGTTCTGTAGGTTTATGAACCCAGAACCAAGTCCCATGTGCACCGGTGTTGGTCTGCACCATCCTCCCATTGCTGAGGCCTGCGGAAGCCTCATGCCTCCTGTTTGAAGGCCACTTCCCAATATTCTGCTGCTACAGTTGGCCCTCTCAAAGCAGTCTGTTTCCTGGCTGGGCCTCAAGATTTTCACAACGCTCTTTGTCCCAACTCTCAGGTTACCTTGCTTCCTAGACTTCTCTCTGCAGCCATCTCCCAGGCTGGTGTATCTGGCTTGCTGCTCCACCCCCACATGCAATCTTCTGGCTCTGTGCCTGATCCTGATCTCCTCTGCCCCTGACTGTAATTTCCTTTTCTATTCACTAGGAAACATGGAGTCCTCTATTGTCTAGATGCTCAACAGGATAAGTGCCCTCTGCTTGCAAGATTCTTTATTTTTAGCTCATTCTTGAAAGGTAGCCATTAATACACGAGCAGTAGAATTGGTTAAACATTTTTCAATGAAATAAAATTACACCCTTAGATGTTCCATAGCCACTGTCCTATAAATGTCACTGGAGGGAAGCATAGATAAAATACTCTAAGCATTTATAAATATCTGAGTTAATCTGTGCTGAGGGAGCCCAATCATCAGCATCAACTGATTTGGTGGTGGATAACTATGGGCTTTTTAGTGAAGGAGAGATTCCAGCAGCATTAGAAATATTTAAGCATCCACAATGACTTTTGGATGGATTTTCCACTAGCAGACACACTCCAGAAAGTGGGAGCAGCTGCAATGGACCCTGTTTTCAAGAAACTAAAAAATCACCTTAATGCTAGAAAATTCACTATCCTGCTGTCACTGCTATACTTTCCACAGAACAAAAGCCAGGAGTACCTCTGTTCTTGGTAGTTGTCTCCAACTCCAGACAAAAAATATAGACTAGGATAAATGGGATAAAATATAAAATTGGATAAAATAGTTCAGGTGACCTGAGAGAACTGCAGTAGCTGTGTGAGTATGGAACTCCAGCCTGAGCTTTGCCATGCAATTCATTCACACAGCATCTCTCCAGTTCTGGTGCTAGGTCGCACTTCCACCCAGTGACTCAGGCATGAGCTCTGAATCCCTAAGGCATGTGCACATCAGCTGTTCTCTGCCAAGAGAAGTAACATCAATTTCCAGTTGAGAACTTCTGAGAGGCACTATATGGGGGGAAAAGTCCAAGCTCTGCTCTGAGTGTGTGAAAGAAGATCTGTTTAGCACTAAAAAAAAGAGTTTGTTAGGCCTGACTACAGTCTTGGCTGGTGCAGGGAAAGAGAGATGATAAGGATTAAAGGAAGAAAGGAGGCCGTGGAAAACTGAAGAGGCCAGAAGGTGACATTCTGACACATACAAAAAGACATGGGGACGGGAGGGAGGACAAGGGGGACAGAGAGAGGGAGGATGGAGACTGGACAAGAGATATAACTGTAATTTCTTGATGACTTACAATATTATGCTGACATTTATTTTTCCAGTGGGAGACTCTGTCATCACCACCTCCTACATTAGGGCTGCAGAGGGAAGGAGAAGGATGTATGATTTTGGTTTGCCATGTTGCCTGCCATGGATTCACATAATAATAGAATCAACTGCTTTTATTTAAAAAAAAAACTACAAGATTTCAGAGATTAAAAAATGAATTCCCTGAAGAAAAAGAACTCAGAAGTTCAGGAGAAGTTTTAAGCCTTAGGAAAGTTAGATGCTGAAACATAGCAGGAGCTGCAGAATATATGAACTCTTAAAGATTTATTTTATTTTCTAAATTGTTCAGGAAAAACAAAAAGTCAGTGAAAGTGGATTTCATTCCTGCTAAAAATAGCATTTGAAAATGTTTGACTGGAAATCTGATGTGTGGCACTGTAAGCATAGATAAATATCCAAGTTAATTGGTGATAGTCAGTTCTGTCATACCGGTGTAATTCATAAAGCATAAACAAGCAGAAAATGTCTGAGAACTTAAAAATTGGATGGTAACAGACCTCGAATGCCAGGGTTTATTGAACCTTGCACTATTCCAGACAAAGAGAGCTCTCAACTGTTCTTGTAACTGTTTCCTTTGTTTCATAGTGTCTCAATAAACGTTTGAGTGACACGTACATGGAGCTTCAGAGTGACACGTACATGGAGTGTCAGTCCTGGAATCTTATCTACATTATATCCCGACGATACTGGCCAAACTTAAATGCATTATATAATATATATGCATTAGCAGGAGGGAAAGGGGTAAAACTGTTGCCTTTACCAGACACAGAGCAGACCAATAATTTCGAAGAATTCCAAACAGAAAAGAAAAGAAATATGGGAGGGGGACATCTTGCAGACTTGAAACATATGCAGTTGCATATTAATGATGACATCTGTTATGTACTGCCTAGAGTTCCCTTAACCACGGAATGTTACAAAACCACTGTCAAGAGATTTTAAAAGCTTCCATTAATTTGTGATGGCAGCAATTAGCAAAGAGGGTGTTAATGCTTACTAGTGCTCAAGCTGTCAATTTCTGGCTATTTTTCATTTGGATTCTTTTGTAAACTCTCAAGGCTGTTTACTCAAACAGATCACTGCATACAGCCAGAAAATAAGCTTTTTGTTATGAGACATCTGAGATTGGTGGAGCAGGCAGCTCTGAGCTCTGTATTCAGGACTAATTTTGGGTGAACTAGAATCAGACCCATTCACACTCTACAAGGGGCCCAGGTCTGAAATGCATCTGGAGTGGTGCATACGTTAAATGTTTATATAAATGTCCTTTGTAAACTCAACATTGTGAAAGCTATGGCTGTAATGGAGAAAAGCCTGTGTTCCCCAATGGTCTGTGTAAAAAAAAATGGATGGAAACACTCAGAATGGGGATTAGCATCACCAACAGGAGCTGGCATGTAAAAATAAAGGCTCCAGATCCTTTTAAATTCCACTGTGTTGGTGCAGCACTGCTCTCAGGATCAGCAAGTGTTTATTAGCCCCTGACAGCTCCTTTCTCTGCTGCATCTAGGTGGGTGCACCAGAGCACCTGGCTCACCATGTATGGCCCCTATCATGAAATCACACCCCAGATAAGAAACACTCCATGTTTTATAATCTTTCCTCATTTGTACAGACTAACACGGCTGCTACTCTGAAACCTATTTCTACTAAGTGGCTCAGAGTCTTGAATCCCTGCTGGAGCCTCAAAGTCCTTTAACTTTCCATTCACACGCTAACATCTAAAACAAAAATAATACTTTACAAGTTAAAAAACCCATAATTACACAGGAGCTCAAAATGAGTCATGACCTAGAAAAAGTCAGCACCCAATGGAGTGTTGAACTCTTTTTTGGAACTCTTCATCTGCCAAAAAAAAATTAAATATTTTGACTTTTCATCCTGATTTGGGATGAAAACAAATATGTAACTATCAGAATTTCCCATAGGACAGAAATTTCAATTTTCAGCCAGCTCTCCTTTCCACCTCAGTGCAGATGAGGGAGGGGAGTGGAATCCCCCAAAACGAAAGTGACTGAGATGATGTGAGGCCACAATTTTGTCATTCCCCACCAGGCACACATGTCCCTGTCATAAATATAAAGGGAAGGGTAAACCCCTTTAAAATCCTTCCTGGCCAGAGGAAAACTCCTCTCACCTGTAAAGGGTTAAGAAGCTAAAGGTAACCTCGCTGGCATCTGACCAAAATGACCAATGTGGAGACAAGATACTTTCAAAAGCTGGGAGGAGGGAGAGAAACAAAGGGCCTCTGTCTGGCTATATGCTGCTTTTGTCGGGGATAGACCAGGAATGGAGTCTTAGAACTTTTAGTAAGTAATCTAGCTAGGTATGTGTTAGATTATGATTTCTTTAAATGGCTGAGAAAAGAATTGTGCTGAATAGAATAACTATTTCTGTCTGTGTATCTTTTTTGTAACTTAAGGTTTTTGCCTAGAGGGATTCTCTATGTTTTGAATCTAATTACCCTGTAAGGTATCTACCATCCTGATTTTACAGAGGGGATTTCTTTACTTCTATTTACTCCTATTTCTATTAAAAGTCTTCTTGTAAGAAAACTGAATGCTTTTTCATTGTTCTCAGATCCAAGAGTTTGGGTCTGTGGTCACCTATGCAAATTGGTGAGGCTTTTTATCCAACATTTCCCAGGAAAGGGGGGTGTGAGTGTTGGGAGGATTGTTCATTGTTCTTAAGATCCAAGGGTCTGGGTCTGTAGTCACCTAGGCAAATTGGTGAGGCTTTTTACCAAACCTTGTCCAGGAAGTGGGGTGCAAGGTTTTGGGAAGTATTTGGGGGGAAAGACGTTTCCAAACAGCTCTTCCCCAGTAACCAGTGTTTGTTTGGTGGTGGCAGCGGCGAATCAAAGGACAAAGGGTGGAATATTTTGTACCTTGGGGAAGTTTTGACCTAAGCTGGTAAAGATAAGCTTAGGAGGTTTTCATGCAGGTCCCCACATCTGTACCCTAGCGTTCAGAGTGGGGGAGGAACCTTGACAGTCCCCTTGCCCTGCAACCTCCATTTTGAAGTGTCCATATGTAACCAGGGAAGGTGCAGAGGCAGGGGCCTTATGTATGCCCTGCCAACCCTTGAAATCCATTGACCTAGGAGTTTATTTTAAAGATGTATTTATTTTATCCTCCTGCAGATTCTTCAGTCTTTTCCTTCCACTCTTTGTCCATTCACTCAGTTCCTTGTTTCAGTCCTGTCTTCATGCTGGCTTTAGCCCTTTTCCAGTCTGCTAGCAACCTGCCCTTTCTCTCTGCTCCATTCCTTCACACCACAACACTCCCTCTCCACACATCTCACTCCTGAGACTCACATTCTCATCTGTCTCTAGAAAAAAAAAAGCAACTTCACTGAGCCTTCTGCTAACAGCAGAATTCTAAGCAGTGTAGCTATAGTTCTGTGTTCCTGAAAAGAAATCTCTGCCTTAGGTCGCAATTGAAAGGAGCTCGGCAAGCTGAATATAGCTCACGACTGGCATTTGTCCAGATCACAGAAGCACCCCAGAAGTTTATTGTAATTGATTTTGCTGAACAAAAGCACAGTTCTGCAGGTCAGGACTCAGGTGCACTGGCAGAACCATGTGTAGAAGCTTGTACAAAAACACACCTGCTCTTGACCTGGCTCTAACCAGGGGTACAGTGTCAATTTCATAAGCACTACAAGTCATTGGGAATGTCAAAGCATTCAGGGATGTTTTGCATGCCTCAAAAAATTCTCTCTGTTATTTTGAAGAATTCAGGGCAGGAAGGAAAAACAAACTTAGTTTCCAAAGAGCTCCCAAGACTTATGGAAACACACCACAGAAATACAAATAGTCACTGACATTACAGCTGCCAAATCTTGTGTATAGAAAACAGACCTCGTTCTTGTGTTTTCAGGTGCCCCCTCTCCTCCCATTAATCAAAACAGGGATTCTATCCAGACTACTTACTGCATTCTGACCCATAATTGCCATCAAGTTTCTATACTTTATACAGTAGTTGCAATTTCTCACTTTCTGTGTTTTAAGCTCTTCATTCCTCTGCTGTTCCCCTCTTCCCCCCATGGATTTAAAAATGTGTACTTTAAAGTTCCTTTCAGCATCAGCTGCTGTTTCATGGCTCATGGAGGAGAATGAACTTTCTTTTTTAGAACTAGTGTCATCTCCACTACTGATCAAGGTGTTAAACAAAAAATAAATATGTGCAGTAAAAAAAAAAAAAGTTTTGTATTTGGATGACATTGTCATTGCTTCAAAAGTCTCTAGAACTGTTGGAATCAAAACATTTTATTTTTGGCTCTGTGTGTAACTTCTACCTTTGTGAAATATTTTGCCTTGGTTTAAACACACACCCATTATCTTGCTATAGTTTGATTAATTTTTGCTTGCTTTTGAAAATACTTTTTTTTGTTTTTTATTGTCAGGTACTTCACAATATCTGACAATAGGATGCTGGGCTCTTTTTTGCCTGCTGTTCACAGTAATAGGAAAGTGTCTGCAGAAAACCTGTTGTCATTCTCCATGGAGTAGCCATCTGTGCAGTGAGAATAAGCAAATGATATAGTATATCAGCAGTATCTAACAGACATACAACAGAAAAACTGGTTCTGTTAACATGATGCTAAGCTTCTTCAAACACCTTTTGGGGGGGCATAATATACAAAAATGCAGATTGTGTGCATGTGTTAATGTGTTTTATACGTCCTCCAGAAATGTCTTATAAATAGAGCTGAGCAAATAATTGAAAAATCCGGAAAAAAAAATCTTCATTTTGGGTTGACCCAAACCAACAATTTTTCAGTTTCGCTCATCAAAACTAAAATTGAAAAATTGAGAAAAAAGGGGGTTGAACTAAATGTTATGTTCAACCTGAAATGAAATGTTTCATTTAGTTGTCAGGTGTTTTTAATGCCCCCCTCCCTCCTCTTTTATTTCTTTTAAAGTTAAATCTAGCTACATTAATTGGTTAATTAACGTCCAAATGAAAATGTGGCTGTCAACAGGAGAGACTGATGATGTATTCAATCACAGCTTTCTTGGCTTCCTTCCACCAAGGTGTGTTGTTACTGCTGCTCTTCTGCTTACACCTGGCAACTGCTTCCTCACTGACTTATGCCTTTTTTTCTTTTTTCCGGCTCTCCCTTCTCCTGCAGGTCTCACCACAGCATAGACAGGGCAGAGATGAAGTAGCCAGCTGTAGAGCTCACATGACAACACCAAACCCTCCCCCTGGGCTTTAAAGTTTGGAAGTGGGAGGCAACACACAAAGGATCTTTGGTTGGCAAAATGGAGATATTACAAGTGGGAAATAGAGGGGAGAGATGCAAGCAAAACAGAGGAGGGAAAGGAAAAGAGAGAATGCTAGGGAAGGGAAAAGACTCCAATGGAGGGAAATAGAGAAGTGACAAAGAGATAGGAGACACTTCAGCAGATTTTCTAGTTGAATTTAATATAATTAAAACAAGAGTAACAAACAAGGCATATTTCTGGCTGTAAGATGGTTGCCAGAGTTCCCTAAAATCAACTAGTTAAATCTCTTTGTGGTTTATACTAAATCATTGGAATCTCATCATTCTACACGGTCCTTTTGTAGTTCCACACACTTTCTTTAGCTGTTCAAGCAGGAGTCTTTTTTGATTGATGTTGTACAGAACTGTAGACAATCACAGCAAGAAAAGGTAGTTTAATACTCTTGTTAGTGGCTGGGACATCTGGCACAACACATTCATTTTTCACTGGAAAGTGAAGCTCATAACTACTTTTCCATTTGCTGAATTTCTACTTTAGCTTATTTACTCTGTTTTGGATTTAGACTGAGTTAAAAGAATTCTACTCTGTGATGCAACATTAAGTCAATGTTTTGGCATTGAGGAACTCATGCACACCTGCACGCACTCACACATGCATGCACACACACACACCAAGTAATAAAAAATGTTTTCATTAATTTTGATTCTGGCATTGTATTTGTTGTATAAGAGGTGATAAGATGTTTTACATATTTTTGAATGCTCATGTAAATGATACGAGATCCAACTCTGCAAGCAGACAGCTTCCACCGATTTTGAAATAAAGGTGCTTTGCACCTTCAGTTTAATTCAAATTATTTCCTTTTTGAAGCCATATAAAACTAATTGGGTTACTAACACCACCACTTAGGGATAGTTCACTGGCATGGCACCTTGGTGGAGTACACACTGCTGAAACTGTGACTCTGATTGCTGGGGGAGACCAAAGGCTGCTGGTGTGATATTCCTCACCGAAATCAAGTGGGTGCGGAATGGTGGTGAATGAAAAGATACCTGGCTGCAACCATCACTCACTGACTCGGAGTAGCTGACTGGGTGCCCAGAGGGTGGTAAACTGCTCCATAGAAAGGCGTGAGGTAACTTCTTGCCCTGCCTGCCTCCAGAGTAAATGTGCAAGCCAGGAAGGAATTGTGGTCTGTGATCATTCAATCCCATGTATGCTCCTAGGAGGGCACTGCCTCAGGGTAGATTGTCAAGCTATCCCCTTTCATATACCCTGTTTTTTATAGAGCTCCTGCAAACATGGCTCAGACTTGTTTAATTCCTTTTTTGGTATTGCAATTGATAGCAGCATCTGTAATGTTTATGGTTTGAGAATAAGGTTTGCAAGTAAGTCAGATATTGCTCCCTTCATTGACTACAATTTCCTTTTCAGAAAGTGGATTACAAAGACAGATATGTAGAATCAGGAGGACAGCTCCCCAGATTTAAAGCAGCCCATATTTTGTGCCTAAGATACATAATAGTACACCTTTAATTACAGCCTCACATAGACTATAATTAAGGGACATGCAGAAATTTAATTGCAAACAAGTCCCAAGGAGACTGTAACTTCACTAAAAAAAAAAAAGAAAACAACAAAAATTAAACTCAGCATGAAATTTGGCACACACATACTAAACCGGGAAGTCAATTAACTTAGAATGGTTTATTTAACGTTGGTTTCGCTGGATTTTTTTTTTAATCATTTGCCAACTTTCTGTTGACTTCTAGCTCAATGTACAATTTAAACTCTTAAAAATACTAATGCCTATCAATATTTTAAAACTGTCAATTTGATTTTGATGTCTTTTTTATTTTGAAATCTTAAACAGTTTAAACATTTTAAAGCTTAAACAGTGGGAATACAAGGTGAAATTTGCCCTAGTGCAGAAGCCCATCACAAGGCTTCTGCATCACTTCAATCCCATTTAAATTGTCAAAATAATTCTCTATACAGAAGATAGAGAATTGCGTGTTCTAATCAGGTAGGCCTCTCATATCTTTTCATTTCCAATAATCTAGAGATTGTTATGTCACTGTCATCCTCGGTATCACTGTCATCCTGGAAGAAGTCAGGCAACAAAGAAAGGCAAAATTGTGCTCTTGCCAAGCCTAAGGCCCCAAATCCTGCAAACACAGAGACATATGAGTAACTTTATACACATAAGTAGTCCCTTTGAACTCATATTCATGCAGTTATTCACGTCTCACTGTCTCCAGGATCAGAGCCTAGATTTAGATATCATCCCAATCTTATTGCATTTTGTGGCTTTTATGTTATTAACATGAATCTATTTTTGTACTTTATTTTTATGCAAGTTTTTAAGCTATCTCATGACACAGCTGTTCAGCCCACTGTCTATAGTTCGCTAAATTCACTGTTCCAATATTTTTATTTCAACATATTTAATCAGAATCCCTGTTTGCATTTTTTCTATATTTTAGGAAAAACCTCCATTAGCAAGTGAAAAGAGCTCTCAAAGAATGTAAAATATCACAAGTCCCTTGTTTTAGAGCCATAAACAGAGCTGATGAGTCATTTTGCAACAGCTCTTTACACCTGCTGCCACAATGAGCTTCACAGGCTATATAACTGGCTAATGGTACTGAACTGATCTTTTGCAAATTAGTAATTCAAACAGGAAATTGTTTACAAAAATAAATACCACCCCCTACGGTGGTATTTATCTGTTTCACTTTTCCTTTTCAGTTACTGTACTGCTGCCACCTTGTAGGCTCTAGTAATTCACCTCCTTTGAAACAGACAGTGGTTGGACCTTCTGATAGTGCAAAGATCCGATTCCCCCATTATATCCTGTGTGCGGCAGCCAGCCACAAGTGCAGCCTCTCCACTCTGATCCATGGTGTTCCCCACTGGATCAACTGAACAGGTTGAACGAGGAGGCAGAATTTTATTGTTGATAGTGTAGTAGTGTCCTTTGTGGATACTGATTCCATTTAAATTGTTTGTATGTATTTATGGCAGTTTTTTGACCATTAGAATGGTTTATTTTTTTAAAACACTTTCCAGTTTTCAACTTGCTCTAGAGTTTATCAGTGGATGAGGTAGGGAAGTGCTAAATATTTGGAATTACTTTGGATATCATCTGCCTTGATATCTTTTCTACTATTTTGAAAATGTCTTCTTTGTCATATGGACTCCTTGTTTATGTTAGGAAATCATCATTAGAATGTGGATGCCAAGCCAGATTTCCACTATTGAAGTCATAATTCCTGTAAGATCCAATTCATCTGATTAGAACATATTTTTTCCTCTTTCTACAATTCTCTATCCTCCCTGCTACTGCATGGAGACCTAAAAAGGAAAAAAAAAAAGCATCTGAAAAAGACAGTCTAGGAATCTTTGCACTTCACCTCTGGACTCAGAAATTGATCACTAAACCATTTAAATCAGTCTTTCCTTCCTGAATAGTTTTAGTGTTTTTCTTCCTCAATGGACTTATCATCTGCAGCATGGCAACCTTTCCTCTTTTACCTCATTCTTACTCTGTCAGTGAGAAACACTGCCTGTCCTTTACTTAGGAACCTTTGAAAAAGGCCAGAATATTCACAAAAGAGAAATTATGTCCTAATTTTTGTCATTCCCATATGACTTGTGTGTGTCCTCAAAATTGTAATGGGAAATGTACTAAACATTAGATCATGTTGTAACTCACAATTTCTCTTTCATGGGAAATTCTTACATTTTGAAATTTGCTTTTATTCCAAATCTGAATGAAAAAAATGAAATTTCCTGCAAAACAATTTTTTTAAATAGAATTCTTTTCATGTCAATTGAAAACTTCTATTTTGATAAAATTTGAAACATTTTGTTCTGGTTTCAACTTTTATATTATAAATATAATATAAATTAAAAAGATTTTGAAATGAAAAGTTGTTTTAAAATAATAAATTGAAATGTTGAAATTTTGTTGAAATCAACATATTCCCACAAAAAGTTTCAGCTTTGTTGAAATGGCATTTTCTGGCAGACCTACATGCAATTGGAACATTTTTGGCCAGCTGTACTAAATGTAATTTATCTTGTAATGACATGTTATTTCTTTACTGTTAACTTCTACACATTAAATTCTTGCAATTCATATGCTATTCAGACTCAAAGCTGAAATGCAGGGCAGAGCTTAATCCAGACATTTCTAACATTCATAACCATGGTACTTAGATGATGTTAAGATGACCTACCTCGAAAATGAAAGGATGCATGTGTTTAAACCTACTCAGTTAACTTGTGATACTCAAATTAGCTAACTGAAACTTCCATTCATATCTGTACCTTTTTCTATATCTATATTGTTTCAAAGGTACCTAGTACTTTGATATCCAATCATCGGTCACCATTATTAAACAATGACATTATAAATGATGACCCAAACCATCCTTTATTAGCCAACCATCTCAGAAGTCAATAATCAGCAAGATTCCTTAGAATTAAAAGAAGAGTTTAGTTCGTGTAACAAAGTATTTTATTGTGCCTTCTTTTGAGATTTTGATGGTTGAATGCTAATGAAATCCTATATCCCATAGAGCATAATTTTGAAGATATACAGAGACTCCTTTGTGAAACAGTTACTTCACATAAATTCACTACTCATGCACTTTTAAGACAAAATCTAGACTTAACCTAATTGTCCAGTAACTCCTTTTCTTATACTTTTCAAAATTTTATCTGTATCCCCTGCAATGTTATGTCCTTAGAATGGAGCCATTAAAATTTTTTACAATATGCCTGTGACTTTCATATAATCATACAGTCTTTCATACTCTCACACAAATTAGATTAAAAAGAAAAACTAGTGATTCACATCTGTGGCTTTAATGGGTCATAGTTTGTTCTTCTGTATGACCATTGCAACCTCAATGAACTTCAGTATATCCAGAAGAAGGAAATAAATGGTCTGCAGTCCACAAAGGGGGGAAAAAATCCTCAATTAACTATTTATATTCTTTGCCATTGTTCTGTAGCCATTTTACCCCTTATGTTGCTCTTTGGCCATTGGTTGTTGGTATCCCTTACCCCACCCTTTTCCTACCACTTCAGACTTCAAGCTATCTAACTTCCCTATCCCTGACCATTGTGCTTTTTGACCTCTCTCTTCCTCTCTTTTCCCTTTACCTCTATATCTCCTTCACCCTCTGTTTGCTTTCTCCTTTTCTCATCATTCTTACTCTCACAATCCCTTCCTAACATTCTTTTTCCAGACCTAAGCCCCCAATGAGTTACTCCCCCCACCATGAACATTATTTGCAATACAAATGCAACAAATATATAAAATTATTATATACTTTTTAACATGTATCTTACGAGCCATAGCCACCTTTCCAGTATTTTTGTATCTCTTGCCTGCCACAGTTTGGTTTTTGTTTGTTTTGGGTGGGAATGTTAGATTGTAAACTCTCTGAGGCAGGGACCCTTTCCTTTCTTTATTTTTTACAATGCCTACCTTTTTTTTGTTTGTTTCTATTGCCATATAAATAATAAATGATAATAAGTTAAGCCACTGGCATTAAATAAGTCCTTGCCTGACACTTGTTTTATAACTGGTGTGGTCCATTGAAGTCAATAGAATTGCTCCCACGTAACGGACTGGAAAACCATGAACATAAGCTTTTCTCTGCATGTTTGGCAAAAAACCTGCAGCTAACACTTCATTATTTAAGGATATAAATTTTCAAGAAGTCATAACTTAATACTTAACTTAATATTTAGAAGGCTTTTATGTGTCTGAATTTCACTGTATAATGCACAACTTATTTCTGACAGTATTTTAAATAAGGATAGGAGAGGTTGATTCACTTTTATTCTTGATTATATTTAACAGCTTACTATAAACAGTTACTTTATACAGAGGATTGAGCCTTATTTTACTTTGTATTTTATAAGAGAGCCATAAAAAATATCAGTCACTTACGGGATTATAATTCCTTTCCTAGGAGATACTCAAAGAGATATATTAAGGCATTTTAAAAATCTACATAATTCCGTCTGACAATAATTTCTTCAATCTCAGCAAAATACCGTGTACAGACGAGAGTACAGTAGGTAAGCTACAATTCTAAGGTCTATCCTTCAAACAGTTACACAAAGATCCTTAACATTAATCGCGGGAGGGAAGTTAAGGACACGTGTAAGCGTTTGCTCTAATGAATGTTAACCTTCATTTGGGGAGACTCCAGACACAAAGCTATTCTGCACATTTCTTTAGCTTCTGTAAAAATATGGCACTTAGTGCTGGGACTGACAAATACTGTAAATGGAGAAAGACTTCCATTATTTTCCTTTATGCTACTTATACCTTACAATAGATTACCTTACCGAAAAAGAAGTGTGTGTGCGGGGCACGGGGGGGGGGGCGGAAGAAGGGATTAAAAGAGCTCATCACATCAACTGGAATGTCTAGATTAATTATTTTTAGGGGTTTGGAACTATACATTTGCACCAACACATTACCAGTACGATAGGCAGAGCTGGGTGAAAAACTCATTAACATATATGGTGAACAAGTTATTTAATTAATTTTGCAAAGATATTTAACAATGTTTTTCATCAATAAGTGTTTGCAGGATCAGGGCCTTAATGTGTTTTTGCTGAAGTGGGTTGGGTTTGAAGTCTGTAGATGATGTTGAAATGTGCTGCACAATATTGGATAGGTTGGAATATCCATTGCTACCTGGATTCACCATGACCACCACTATCATTCCCATTGAAGGGGACAGAATCCACAAAGGCCAATCCAGCCATTGTATTACAGTAACCTCTTGGAAGTAGGTAAGGCAACATGCTAGGGTCTTCGATTACGGAAGGAAATTTCCTCTATCCCAGGCATCTGCCCACCCTGGTCATTGGGTTCTGAATTTACCCAAATGTGAATCCTAAAAGGCAAATATACTTATATAAACAGCTGTTTTCACGAGCAAAAAGGCAAGTTTTTGTGAATGCAGAGAGATTCACTGATGATGAAGTGTAAAAAGACCTTTGAAAATGTGGCTCTTGAGCTTTAACTTTTTACAATGCCCCCCAGTAGTTCATATTGTTTTACAATCAAAACTTTGTTTTGGTTCATATAGTGATTAATACAATCAATCTGTTTTTGATTCCTTGTTCACTGGTATCCCTGGTTTTAGTATTTCAACTTCTGTGTTAGCCACTATGTTTATCCTATTTCGTTTTTTCATAAACTAGATTTTTTTTCTGATAATTTTTATATATTCTCTCTCTTTTTAAAAATTTCTTGTACAACTGCACTTTCTCCCAGAATTTTCCAGGTTCTTAATTGAAGAGGAAGATTAGAAAAGGCCAAGGGGAATAAAAACTCTCCAGGTGTTTTGATCAGGATTTGTACCATATTTTTTTCTGTTTCAGGGATGTTAATCTATGAAGATGCTAAAAAACTCAAACAGCACTGGCAAAGCTTTCATTTTGATCAGTGGGTTGTAAAGCCTTAATATTCCATTTGTCGTATGTAAGGGTATGAACTTTATCTGCAATTAATATCTTAATTAATTAATATTAATAAAAAAAATGCTCCACGTGACTGAAATAAATCTATCTGGTCCATGGTAGTTTTAGTATTGAAATAAAACAAAATGAAGATAAAAGCCACCTGGTTGAGATTTTCAGTTCTGTTTAGGCTTTGCAGCATGTTCCCCTTTCTTTCTTTACAATGGCAAGCCTGTATCCAATGGCTTTACTTTGCACTACTCATCTTAGATAGGCACAAATTTTCTGAATAACATTTTTCTAGTTTATTTATATAATCATTAATTTCTATGTAAGATTAAAAAGAAAGATGTGTCACTTTTTATTCAGTATAATGTTGACTTAGGACAACTGCAAATGCTTATTCTTATTTAAAGTGTCTTGAAATTTTTAACACAAATGCAGAGTGAAGACCACCTCCATTTTTAAAGTCTCAACTAAAAGGCCCTGCACAGAGCAAACTGAATGGTACTCAGTTTGTAAACCTCAAAAAAAGAGAGCAGCTTGAATTAACCCTGCTGGGATGTGACCCCATGGTACAGAAGATTTAGATATTTTGCACCTCATGCTTGAACCACTTAAGTCATCCTGTCTGACATACCTTCTAGCCCTATGCCATGACTTTTTTTAATGGATGCCTAAAGCTAGATTCCTAAATCTTTAAGTACCTAATAAGTGGCCTGGGTTTCAAAGGTGCTGATCACCTCACAGCTTCTATTGAAGTCAAAGGAATAAGGAATGCTGAAGAGTAACTCCAATGCTTTGGACCACTATTGTTAAATGCAGAAAAGATTTTGTTTCTTTTCTTAACGAAGGTAGGTTTTATCCTACCACTAATGTGAGCTCAGAGCTCAAGGTCTACAGATTTGCTGGTTTATATTTTTAAAACAATGCTGTGAAGAACAGTTTGGTTCTGTACAGCAAGTAGTAGAGTGTGGATGAAGGAGAATGAGTATAGGACAGAAGAGAGAGGGGAGCACAGACCAAAAAACTATAGGGTTGTTTTCATTATGTACATAAATTAATCCCATCCTTTCGTCTTGAGATTCTTATGAACTGAACAAAAGATATGATGGGGATGGTTAATAGTATCAGAAATTAAGGCCACTTCTTCTTTACTTGAGTATGAGCATACATGTAAGACAGTTATCAAAAAACTGAACTATCAAAATAAGTTAGATTTACAAAAAATGTCAATCATTTTTAAAGGGAACACATATACTGGTCACTCAGAAGAAACATAACTGTGCCATTCATCCACAAGTAAGGCCCAGATTTTTTTTTTTTAATTTCTGTCTCCTATCTGTTGCTGGCATGCAGTTGCCTGAACTAGTATGTTATTATTCTTAATTCTATCAGTTAGTAGAGACCAACCATATTACTATTCAGTCTCATTATACAATAGAGCATTACTGTTGAACATCTTCAAGAAAAAGTGTCATTAATCCAGACTCTAGCTCAGCCAGTGCCATCATGTTCTGTATCACTTGGGCCTAAACCTCCTCCTGTCCCATATGCCTCTGTCACTGCATGACAACACATAGCTGTCATGAAGAAGGCTATGACCATTATAGGGACTGTTTTTCCCATAGCAGTGCTTCCACAAAGCCATGTTCTTACACTTCTCTGGACAATTGTTCCTCTTTTTGTGGCGTTGATGGCAGGTGTCATACTGTTTGGTAAATTCCGTAGCAAACTATCCCAGACCAAAAAATAACCCCACCCTAATTATAATTAATCCCAGTTTAAAGACTAATTTAGGAATTGCACCTCTGGGTACAACTTCATTTGCTGTTTACTCCTCCACCTCTACCCTTTGCAATTGTCCTGTTTCGTTTGCTCCTCGTCTTCTTCCACACTTCTCCTCACCTCATATTTATTTTTAGAAGTTTATGTCAACTTCTTTTAAAACATTTGCTCTCTTCCCTTGGTCTCCAGTTTAAAACATTGATATTTGCCAGAATGGCAACTAATCCTCTTCTCAGTTCCAAACTGTGGGCTCAAATGGCAGTTTTGCTTGCGTGAAGTCCATAATAGCAGATCCTCGGAATAAAGTAACTTCACCTCATAAACTGGGGGGGAGGGGGGAAGCAACATTGGTGTAGTCACTTTTTGGATATAATTAAAATGCTTTTAAATTTAGTGGTTTTTTAAAAAATATTATATTTGCAAAGTCCGCAGTGATCATAAACAGGTATGGTTTCTCATAGAGGCTCCAGCCAAGTGCTGCACAACACATGGCGAGAAGCTCTTCCTTGAGGCGCCAACCATCTAAATAGACAAGACCAACAAATGGTGGGAGAAAGAATGTGTTCTTATACACATTTATTATCATCTCAGGTAGAGATTCTGCTACTTTAAAAAAACACATGATTATCAGGTACAAACTTTACATTGCCTCAGTTTAAGAACTCCAAACCCAGACCAGCAAATTCTCAGTCTGGATGGATTTGGATCATTCTGAGGGTTATTCAGTTAAAAACATACATGATATTAATGTACCTGTTTGAATAAATATATACCCTCTGTGGTATATGGGAAAACTGCTGTGGATATATTATTTTTAAATGTAAACACATGCATTAAATAGTGGATGGACTGCTGCCACCTTTTGGTTATGTAGTTTAACAAGTATCAGAAAAATCATTGAACATTATGAATGGTATGGAAATAGTGCATGAAATCAGAAAAATTAGCATTTTCTCCCCTTTGTAGAAAGGGCAAAAAAACTGAATAACCTTTCCCTGGAGCTGTTTTGCCAATTCTGTCAGAAAAAAAAAAAAAAAACTACCTCAGCAAAATCAAAAGATGTGTGCCATGGTGAGCCAGGAAGGTGGAAGGTTCAGTGGAGCAGGCTGCAGCACCTTTATACAAATCTTACTTAAGCTGACCACAATTTCTGGGCTTTGTCTCAATGAAAAAATTGTGCAAAATATTTCTTAAATCACCTCATTTCTCAGATTTAATTGTGAATGTAATTTGTGACATTTGTTTGTCAATGATTACTGCCCTTGGAAAAGCTAGATAGAAGGGAAATTACTGACTGTATTGTAAAGGTGGCTAGCTTAAGGTCAAATTTGTTTCCACAAAACATAGAGCTGCATGTGCACAATGGAGAATTGTGTGTTTAGCTTTTTATTTCCCATTGATTAAATTGCAGTACCGTTACTTAGTTTCAATACACCACTGAATGCTTGGCAACCGCAATTTAGACATGAGCAACTGAAAAAGGAGCCCCAGCATTCTCATTTTGGGGGGATGTTCAGTAGCTCAATAGGGAAGAAAAAAAGAATTATCTTACCTAGGTTAGGAACAAAATATTCAGCTTTTTCATATATATATGTATGCGCACATTCACAGCTTCAAAGCAGTTTACAAATATTAGTATTGTCCCTGTAGAGTACATGACCAAGTATTGCTAGTCAAGCTGTATAGGAAAAGGTTTTCTTTTCCTGTGGAAAATTGAGATGAACCCCAAACAAAACTGTTAATTTTCTTACTGAATTTTTGTTGTCTTACTGAAAAAATTGAAATGTTCAGTTTTTAATAACCAAGTCTACCTGAAAACAGATATTCATGAACTTTGTTCCTAAAAACAATAGGCCAAATTCAGAGTGCATGTGTGAGTATTTCTACACAGCAGCTGGGGGAGAGCCTCCTTGCCCAGGTAGACAGATTCACATTCACAGGGGCTCAAACTAGCAGGCTAAAAATAGCATTGTGGCTGTTGCTGCACTCACAGAGGTTCAGGCTAGCTACCAAGTTCGGACCCTGGGGGTCAAGTGGTGAAACTCAAGTGGCCAGTCTGAGCTTCCATCAGTGCAGCAATGTCTATTGGTATTTACTGGTGTCTAATGGTATTTTTAGCGTGTTAGTTCGAACCTTGGGCTGGGAAGCTTGCTCCCAGGTGCAATGTAGAAATATCCTGTACGGTGGTGCAACCTAGACTTAATTGCACTTATTTGGATTTTCTGATCTACTTAAACCCCTTTTACAATGTATAAGGAGTCTACACTGGTGTAATTTATATTCCAAGGAACTGAAAGAAGGCAAGGGCTAATTTTGAAGGGCTTAGATGTCTGCTGCTTATTGTCTCTCATTTTCAACAGGTATCAGTTGCCTTTATTTTGTGTTGATCTACATTTAGCTAAAGTGAGTGCTTTCCCACCCTGGGTCAGCCTTCCTCTTCTTTTAATGGGGTTTGTGTGGCAGAGTCCTGTGCCTCATATTTTGCCTGACCAATATCATCATCTTTCATAGAGCAATTCTATGGCCTATTTTCAGTTTACTTACTATATGGAAGTGATTTGCTGTTAAGTTTGGAAGCACTTTGGTAATTTAGTAATATTGTGTGGTGTGAGAAAGTGCTTTAACTCTGTACAGCTCAGTTGAGAACTATCTCTGGTGATATCAATGTATATTTGCATACATATTTTTTTAAAGTGTATTAAGCCAACCACATTTCTCAGCATTGGAAACTTGCCCTGAGGAATGTCTAAAGGCTGAATATGTAGACCCTTCCCCTGCTAATGACAGGGAAAAAACAGATCTTCATTCCATGTGAGCCAAGTCAGTACATTTTCCTGATTGACTCAGTTTGTATAATACAACACATTTGATTAAACACTTCACTACTAATCCTGAAGCACAAACACAATTTTTTGTTGCGTCCCCAGCACCTATTATCTGCAAAAAAAACCAACCAACCAAACAAAAAAAACCTGTCAGGTGGAGTGCAGGGGCTGGGGAGAGGGGCATGCTCTGCCCGCCTGGGGACATGGTGGGGGAGGGGGACACGCTGACAGCCCCCACCCAGCTCTGCACAGCAGATCAGGAGGCTCCTGGTCCTGAGCAGTACGCCCAGTGATGGCTCAATGGAGTTTTCAGGTGTCCAAATATCCCCTGGAATCACAGTTAAGTTGTGCTCCCACCACCACCAAAATCTGAAATGGTGCCCCTGCATGGTATTAAAAGGTAAGTTTTTCAGGATATAATCAGGCTATGTATTTTAATTCTTTTCTTTAACTTATTTCAACTTAATACTAGTATCCAGCCTGAATTAATATATTTTTAGCTGTTTAAGTATATTCCAGACTTGTCCAAATTGTTTCTATCAGGTATCTGTGGGGAATTACTGAAAACCCAGAAGCGCTAATGGTTCAGAGACTGTAAGCCATCATGAATAATGATTCTTGGTAAGCCTGTAAGATGGAGATGTTAAGAATGCAAGTGATATATTTTTAAATGAGGTGTGCTAATTATTCCACTCAGATGGGCTTTTGTGTGCTTTTCCAGTTGTAACAAATCCACAGCCACATTAATACAGGCAACAAAAGCGCTGGCTCAATCATACCCATGCAGTAGCAGGGAAAGGGCTCAGCACCTTCTCTTTCAGGAACACAAACTACCAGCACTTGAACTAAAGTAGAATCTCCATTAGCTACAGTTGTATTAGTGCTTATATTTTCTTTGTAGGCCAACATTTATAGAGTAATATAATCAGACACTTGAGAAGTGCTAACATTCTGCTTATCAAAGACAGTACAATACACAAGCATTATAAAGATACACAATAGATAACGATGAAAGGAAATAATCAACCCTAAAATCTCAAATGCCCACTAATGGGCAATCCTATCACACAGAAGCATTGGGAATGTCTTCGTTTTTTTCCACTTTTCTGGAACTAAAGTTATAGTGCGGAAGTTGCTAAGCCCTGAAAAGAACTTATTGCCAGTTGTTTCAATTCCCTCAGTGGAGATTGGCCTATATTGCTCAGCCAAACTAAAGCATGGAATCACAACCTGAAGGGATGTAAAACCATGGGATTATCTACAAAACAAAAAGAGAAAAGGAGTCACTAACTGTGGATGACAGTCTCTGTAAAGTAAACAGTTTTTGTCTATTTGATTTCTTTCTTTTCTGATGAAACAGAGATTTCTTCTATCATGCACTCATTAGGCAAAGTGAGAATGCAACTTATTTATGTAGATAAATATCTAATGCATAGTACTGTATAATTTATTTTATCTTACATAACTAAATATAAATATGTTCCTCACCTGAACTCCCTCCTAACCCTGGCACGACAGCAGACAGCCTCTCAAATCATTTACCCTGTCTTCATTCAGTTGCTTCTTCAAAACATACTCTCTGCTAAACAGCCTACATTATCAATTAATCTAAATTAAAGTTGCTGTTACATTCCTGTTTAATAAAAATGCAACAGTCAATGATCTTCTCCTGGTCATCAAGGGAAATGTATGCCTCTCCTGTTCTCGAACTCCATGTAAAATGTAAGTTCCATAAGGCAAGGACCATCTTCCTCTTTTTTTTTGTACAGTCCTGAGCACATTCTTAGTGCTTAACAAATAGTAATACAGTAGTAGTTTGTTTGTTTTATCCACTCAAATTTTCTCCTTGGCTTAAAAAATAATCTCTATTCTGTTCGAGTAGTGTATATGACTCCTATATCTGATTGTCTCATTAGATTAGTCATCATTCTATTTCTGGAGAGATGCTATAATGGAGTGTACAAACCCCACACTGGGCTGAAGGGGTTTAAAGGACAATACTGATCTCGGGTAGCACCGCCCCTCCAGGTCTGCAGAACATGATCCATCTCAAGAGGAAGTTTTAAAAGGGAGCAACTCAGCTCAGAAGGCAGGCTGGGGAGGAAGTCAGACCTAACCTGAGGGCTCCTAGACAAGGATGCCAAAGAAACCTCCCTGTGGGAAGTAGGACTGAACACTGAGCCCAGTTGGAGCTGAGGATTTGGTTGACTTTTCTTTTCCTTTTGTTATGGACTTGGAGCCAGGGGGAAATATAGGTGGTAGGAAGTGACCCAGGAAAGTAACTCTGAGGGCACTCCAGAGTGCCAGACACTGCTGACTCTCACAGGGACCTGGATCAGAGCCCACTGGAGTGGAGGGCCCAGGCTTCTCTACCAACTGCCTCTGCTGCTGCAGGAGGGGCATAAGCCACTTTCTAATCACACTCACCCACTGATAAGAAGAGGGCAAGGATATTACAAACCTGAGGTGAAGCTAAACCCATCCTCTGGTGAGGAAATGGAATGAAAGGCCATCCCACTGAGAGGTGATACTAGCGCTACCCACTAGGCCACCTGCAAGGGCTCTATTACAGATGCTATTATCTTCCTTTCCTCAGGGAGATATTGAAGGAAATGTTGCACCTTCATTGCTGGTCTAACATAAGGCAGTTCATATACTGCTGGGTCAACTTCAAGAAGCCTCCATGCAAAGTTGGTGGGTACAGTCTGGAAAGGACCATAGGGTCTTCTCTCACTGCATGGTGACCTAATGAGATATCATGGACTAAAGTAGCACAAATGTACTGATGATAGATATACACAGCCATCTTCTCACGTGTGAACAGTCCAGCCACTCTGCTTTCCCTATGTCTAAATGAAAAGCGCTCTAGATGAAAAATAATTGGTTCAAACTTGGTCTAGATATAAGAGATGTGATGCTGGTGGGAAGAGAGAAGCACCCTGAAGAAGAAGCAGAAAGTTTGACTACTCTCTATTGGCTGCTACTGGTCTTTAATTTTTGACGTGGCCTGAAACGTCACTGTCTGAACAGACTGTTTCTTTAAAACTGTGTTATCCCACAATGGTATCTGAGATGCTGAAGTATTCCCCTATGATGAAGGTAGGAATATTGTAACTATTGTATCTCACAGTTCTCTGTGGAATTGTTGGAAAGGTTGACAATTAGCAACCACAATAGCGAAAGCAGCGAGAAACATCACTTTCACCTTTGGCTGATCAGGATACTATGTTCATTCCCCACAGACATGGAGTTATCTACAGTGACACATGTTTTCATCACTTTCATATTGAATTACTTCAGTGGCTATCTTCCTGTCCCCCATTCCCAGAATGTCCCCTACAAACTACATATAATTTGACATGCAACAGGCTGTTTATTATGTGGATTAAACCAGCACACAACATCAGTACTCCATGAAGTATGTTGGCTACCGACCACAACACTTCCAAGCTCCTGGATCACTTGTATTCTCTTCCATTGCGCTGAGTTGCATAGAACTGCCATGAGGTCTGTACTATAGCAGGCAGGGAGTACCACAGAGTCTTATTTCTTGTGTGGCCGCATAAGGACAGTATTTTTTCCTACATTCTCCTATATGGAAAGCTTTAATTGGTATAACATGGCAGAAGACTTATACTAAGATGGAGATGAGTTTCTGGTTGTAAACCACCTATAAGGAACTAAGAGTTAGTAGAGGGCAATACTGACTGCATTGTATTTTAGATGCTTTGAAAAACCTTTTGTTCTTGATAATCAAGGATAACGGACATTCCCTAGCAAGATCAGAGCTGCCCAAAAATTGGTCCTGCAAAAATTAATAATATATGCCAAAGAAGGCCTGAGGCCACGGAGACCTCCAAAAAATACTCTGTTAGAAACTCTGCTTCACTGCCATCATGTGTCCAGGTGATATTTTTTGAGGTCCTCCCTGTCCCACAAGCGAAGGAAGGCAGAAGACAGAAGTTTCTGGAAGTGAACTGCTGGTTAGGTAAGTGGTGTAGGGTGGAGGTTTTTGATTTTATGGAACATTGATCCACCTTCTATAGGGAGAGGGGAAATGTATTGTTTAGTTCCCCTTCTAGTAAGGTGGATGCCACCCAGTCTCCTCAGGGACAGGCTGGCTACAGTAGTGAAGTATCAGGGGGTAGCCATGTTAGTCTGTATCCACAAAAACAACAAGGAGTCCGGTGGCACCTTAAAGACTAACATATTTATTTGAGCATAAGCTTTCATGGGTAAAAACCTCACTTCTTCAGATGCATGGAGTGAAAGTTACAGATGCAGACATAAATATACTGACGCATGAAGAGAAGGGAGTTGTGAGATAACTAATATATATATACTTGGTGCTTTAAAAGGGCCAGTTTCACAAACCTCAAAACAATTATGAGCCAAATCAGCTGGGAGCAAGAAATTAATCAGAAAAAACATGAATGATAATTGAGAATTGTTTAAGAACACTTTACTAGATACTCAAAATGCCACAATCAAGGAAAGAGGCTGTAGTGTTTAAAGAGGAAGTGAAAGGAACAATTATAAACAAATGGGGGGGAAAGGAGAACTGGATAGTAATGAATATAAATCAGAAGCTAGGAATTGTAGAAAATTAACAAGGAAACCAAAGGGACACAAGGAGAAAACTATGACCAGCAGAGTTAAGGACAATACGGAGTTTTTAAGTATATTAGGAACTATAAGAATCCTAACAATATTGATCCATTACTATCTGGAAATGGTAGCATTACCAACAATAATGCAGAAAAGGCAGAAGTGTTCAATTAATATTGCTATTCTGTATTTGGGGGGAAAAGAGATAATATAGTCATATCATATGATTGCACTTTCAATTCCAAATGTATCTCAGGAGGATGTTAAACAGAAGCTACTAAAGTTAGACATTTGTAAATCAGCAGGTTCAGATAACTTGCATCCAAGAGTTTTAAAAGAGCTGGCTGAGCAGCTCCCTTGACTGTTAATGTTTATTTTCAATAAGTCTTCGATCACTGGAGACGTTCCAGAAGAATGAAATAAAACTAATGTTGTTCCAATATTTTAAAAGAGTAAATAGGATTACCTGGGTAACTATAGGCCTGTCAGTCTAACAACAATCCTGGACAAGATAATGGAGTGGCTAATATGGGACTCGATCAATACAAAATTAAAGGAGGGTAATATAATTAATGCCAATCAGCATGAGTTTATGGATAATAGATCTTCTCAAACTAACTTGATATATATTTTTGATGAGATTACAAGTTTGTCTGATAAAGGCAATGGTGTTGATGTAATATATTTAGATTTCTGTAAGGATTTGACTTGGTACTTGATAACATTTTCGTTTAAAAACTAGAATGATATAAAATTAATCTGGAACACATTAAATGTGCCTAACTGATAGGTCTCAAAATGTAACTATAAATGGGGAACCATCATCAAATGGGTGTCTTTCAAGGAGGGCCTGAAGGAATTGGATCCTGGCCTTACACTATTTAACATTTTTTATCAATGACCTAGAAGAAAACATAAAAATCATCAGTGATAAAGTTTGCGGATGAAACAACAATTGAGGGAGTGGTAAGTAATGATGAGGACAGGTCTCTGATTCAGAGCAATCTGAATAGCTTGGCAAGCAAACAATGTACGCTGAAATATAATTAAATGAAAATGTATATATCTAGGATCAAAGAATGTAGATCATAACATACACAATGGGGCACTCTATCCTGAGAAATGGTCCCACTCTGAAAAATTGAGGGTTATGGTGGATAATCAGCAGAACATGCACTCCCAGTGTGACTCTGATCAAAAGGGCTAATGCGATCCATGGATGCATCTGACAGGGTGCTGGGCAAAGGGTTACAGATTCAGCCGTCTGTCACTCCCGCGTCATTAGGGGTACAAATTAGAGTGACCTGGAGTTAACCTGGCTCTAACTCGGGAGGCGGAGACAGCTGCTACCTAATTAGCCTGGGGCTCCATAAAAGCCTCAGTGGAAGGAAGCCAGGGGGGAGCAGAAGGAAAGGGAAAAGGCAGGGAATGGAAGCAGGGAGGTAGTTCTCCCCTCCATTCCTCCCTCAGAGGTGAAGTGTTACTTGTACGTGGTGAAACGTGGTGGGAACAAGCCTGAGAATAAACTGCACCAGTGGTTACAAAACCGAGGGTCTCAGAGTGACTTTGTGAGCCTAGCAGAGGCAGAAGCCAAGGGGGGCCTGCCACACTCTGCTACATGTCGGGACTTGTCTGGGATCTCCTGTGCCAGAGGAAGTGTTTGGCAGCCTGGAGATGGAGGAGAACCTGCAATGGCTGGTCAAGCAGCAGCAGGAGGTGCAGAAGGCAATACAGAGTTTTCAGCAAGCCCACCAGCTGGAGAAACAGGCCTTGCTCACCTGGAAGGCAGAACAGCAGAAGAGCCTGCAGGACTTCATTTGGGAGCAGGCTGGCATCCAACAGCAGCTTGTGCAGAAAGCAGTGAGACCCACGAGAGGGGATGGTGTTTGGGCACCACACCTGGGACTGTTTAAAATGGCCTTAGAGATGGCACCAACACCTTCCTAGGTTGGCACCAACACCTTCCTACCTTTGAGTGGGTAGCCACTGGAGGCTGGATGTGACAAGGCAACCTGGGCCCTGTGACTGGCTCCCTACCTACCCAGCAAAGCCCAAGCGGCCTATGTGGCCCTAAGTGAAGAGCGGTCCAGGAATTATGATGTAGTGGATTGGGTGGGGCTGTCCACGGAGAATTACCACCAGAAGTTCCAGTCAGTGAGGTGGATGGGGGGCTTGCGGCCCCAGGCATTCACCCAAAAGTTAATGGACTGGGCCACCAGCTGGCTGAGGCCGGACGCCCAGACAGTGGGAGAGATCATGGATGCACTTGTCCTAGAGCAGTTCTTACAGGGCCTCCCCTAGAATATAAAGGTGTGGGTGTGGAGGCACCAACTGAATACAGTTGAGGCGGCTGTAAAACTGAGAGGAGTACACGGAGGCGGACTTCCCCAGGAAGGAGGGTTGGCCAAGCAGGGATGGGGAGACCGGGAGAAGGCCCAGAGAAACTCCGCCTAGGAAGGGCCCAGAGAACAAACGGGAGGGCACCCAAATGTCTCCCCCGGGGTCATGATTGGTGGTCTGCTGGCAGTGTGGACAACCGGGACACAAGAAGGGGGACTGACCTGCACATGGATTGTGGGTGGGCAGAGTTTTGTAACAGGCCAAACGCTGGAGGACAGGGAAAGGAGCGGAAGCTGTCCACCATTCCAGTGATGGTGGGGAGGAAACCCTAGCGAGGCCTAGTGGACTTGGCCTCAGTCTGCTCTCTGATACAAAGGAAGCTAGTGAGGCTGCACTGGTGGGTTCCCGGTGCGAAGGTGGACATACAATGTATCCATGTGGATAGGATGCAATGCCCTATGGCCCAGGTGCCCCTTGAGGTTCAGGGCAGGTTTAAGTGGCAACGGGTCGGGGTAGTAAAGGGCCTGCCTTATCCCGTGGTAGTGGGTATGGACTGGGGCCCCTTCCCATGAGGGAAGGTGGGCAGCGGGTGAAAGCCCAAGATAGGGAAAAGGGGAGATTCCCCGAAGAAGGGGCTAGAGACCCTCAAGCAGAAAACGCCTAGACAACAGAGCCTGAGAAGAAAGATGGAAGCTGTGGGCGAGAGGTCCACTCCAGGGTCCTTGACTAGGTGGAGGCCCTTATTAGCGGACCCCCAAAGGAAGAGACCAGGCCCTGTTGGATGAGTATGGGGAACAGGAAGCCCTGAGTGTCCAGGAGGGGACCGGGACCAATCCTGAACCCCCAATGGAAAGGAAGGGAGGGAAATGGGAACACTCAAGGGGCTGTGAATGGCGCGAGGACCTGTGGGTTGCGGCAGAGCTGTGGAGCCATCCACCCCCTACACAATGTAGTTTCTGTGGGTGGAGGATGAAGAGGGGAAAAGAGGAGGTTGACCCAAAAGAAGGGAAAAGACTCCCCTGTAGAGCCCCACTCAAGGGTAGAGGAAGGAGAAGATGTGGAGGGATGAAACTGGCAGTTTGAGAAGTGGAGGAGGTGTGTGACAGGGTTCTGGGCAAAGGGTTGCAGATTCAGCCCTCTGTCATGCCCGCTCCTTGTTAGGGGAACAAACTAGAGCAGGCTGGAGTTAACCTGGCCCTAACTGGGGAGACGGAGACAGCTGCTATCTAATTAACCTGGGGCTGCATAAAAGCCACAGGGGAAGGAAGCCAGGGGGAGCAGAAAGAAAGGGAAAAGGCAGGGAATGAAAGCAGGGAGGTAGCTCTCCCCTCCCTCCTGCCTGCAGATGGTGAAGGGTTACTTGTACGTGGTGAAATGGTGGTGGGGACAAGCCTGAGAATAAAGTGCACCAGTGGTTACAAAACCTAGGGTCTCAGAGTGACTGTGAGCCTGGGAGAGGCAGAAGCCAAGGGGGCCCTGCCACGCTCTGCTACAGTGCATAAACAAGGTATTTTAAGGAGGAGTCGAGAGGTTATTTGACCTCCATATTGGCACTGGTACAACTGCTGTTGGAATACTATGTCCAGTTCCACTGACCACAATTCAAGAAGATATTGAAAAATTGGAGTGGAGAAGAGCTATGAGCGTAATTAAAGCAGTAGTGGGCAATCTGTGGCCCGCAGGCCTCACGCGGCCCATCAGGGTAATACGCTGGTGGGCCTTGACGCAGTCTGTTTACATTGACCGCCCGCAGGCACGGCCACCCACAGCTCCCAATGGCCGCGGTTTGCTGTTACTGGCCAAGGGGAGCTGCAGTAAGCGGCACGGATCGCAGGGACATGCTGGCTGCCGCTTCCCGCAGCTCCCATTGGCCAGGAATGGTGAACTATAGCCACGGGGAGCTGCGGGCAGCCGTGCCTGTGAGCGGTCAATGTAAACAAACTGTCTCGTGGCCCACCAGTGGATTATCCTGACGGGCAGCAGGTTGCCCACCACTGGATTAAAGGATTAGAAAATGTGCCTTATAGTGACTAGATTCAAGGAGCTCCATCTATTTAGCTTAACAAATAGGAGGCTAAGGGGTTGCTTGATTAGAGTATAAAAATACGTATATGGAAACAAATATTTAATAATGGGTTCTTTAGTCTGGCAGAGAAAGGTATAACATGTTGCAAGGGCTGGAAGTTGAAGCTAGATAAATTTAGACTGGAAATAAGGCACACTTTTTTTTTTAACAGTGAGGATAATTCAATATTGGAACAATTTACCAAAGGTTGTGGTGGATTCTCCATCACTGATATTTCTTAAATCAAGATTGGATGTTTTTCTAAAATATATGTTCTAGGAATTTTTGGGGGGGAAGCTCTATGGCCTGGGTCATATAGGAGGTCAAACTAGATAATCACAATGATCCCTTCTGGCCTTGGAATCTATGAGTCTATATGTCTGTTGCTGCTATTCTACCATTTTATTTTGTTTCTGATTTATTTTACTTTGTACTCTCCATATTTGCTTTTATGTCTTTAATAAGTATTATGTATATATATATATACTCTATCTATGGTCCTTCCAATTTTCTTAGGGAGGACAAATGGTTTTGTGGTTAAAGCACAGGAAAAGGTATCAGAAGATGTGGGTTATATTCCTGGCACTGATGGTGACTTGCTTGGTGACCTTTAATAAGTCTCTAAAGTGAAAACATTCAAACTTGGGTGCCTAAAGTCTGTCATCTAAATCCATATCTAATTAACTATTTCAATGGCCTTACCCCCCAACAAGTCATTTGAAGGTGGATAAGAACATAAGAGCGGCCATACTGGATCAGACCAAAGGTCCATCTAGCCCAGTATCCTGTCGTCCAACAGTGGCCAATGCCAGGTGCCCCAGAGGGAATGAACAGAACAGGTAATCATCAAGTGATCCCTCCCTCGTCACCCATTCCCAGTTTCTGGCAAACAGAGGCTAGGGATAACATCCCATGCCCATCCTGGCTAATAGCCATTGATGGACCTATGGATCCTCCATGAATGTATCTAGTTGTTTTTTGAGCCCTGTTATAGTCTTGGCTTCACAAAATCCTCTGGCAAAGAGTTCCACAGGTTGACTGCATTGTGTGAAGAAATACTTTCCTTTTGTTTTTTTTAAACCTGCTGCCTATTAATTTCATTTGGTGCCCCCTATTTCTTGTGTTATGAGAAGGAGTAAAAAACACTTTCTTATTTACTTTCTCCACACCAGTCATTATTTTATAGACTTCAATCATATCCCCACTTAGTTGTCTCTTTTCCAAGCTGAAAAGTCCCAGTCTTACTAATCTCTCCTCATACGGCAGCCATTCCATACCGCTAATCATTTTTGTTTTCTGAACCTTTTCCAATTTCAATATATATTTTTTGAGATGGGGCGACCACATCTGCACGCAGTATTCAAGATGTGTGCATACCATGAATTTATATAGATGCCACATGATATTTTCTGTCTTATTATCTATCCCTTTCTTGATGATGCCCAACAGTCTGTTCACTTTTTTGACTGACACTGCACATTGAGTGGATGTTTTCATATATGCACAGTCAGTTGGTAGATGTTTGCATTTCCATAATTCTCAAGGATATTATTAAGGGTGTTGGAAGAAGGTCTCTTAGGTCATATCTACGCTGCAAACTTCTGCCAGCATGGCTATGTCGATCAGGACTGTGAAGAAGTGTGATCCCTGCCTGACATAACTGTGCCAGCAAAAGCTCCTAGTGCTTTTACTGGGATAGCTTGTTTTCCTGTGGGGAAGTTGTTTTACTAGGTTAGTGCAAAGCACAGCTGCATTAGCATTAGGAACACTTCGTTGGTATCCTATACTAGTATAGCTATACTGGTAAAGTGTTCCTAGTGTAGACATAGCCTTGGGCATGCTAAAAATAGCATCCTTTTAAATGCTTTACTCTGGACAATCAGATACGTCCTGGTCTGCTAATGACAACAATTCTACTTCTCTTCATCTGCCTCTAGATATGTGGTTCTTGGGCTTTCATAACTCAGTCATAATATAAAACTGTTGCATATTAATTATTGACAGATCTCAGACACTTTGCCACAGATGTCCAAGTATAGTTATTCACAACTGAAGATTTTGATCTTAATTATTTCTCCATTGAGGTTCTTACCTTATTCTCGCTATCTACTCTTTCTTATCTTATTCAGGTTCTTATAATAGTATATGAGACTGTGTTTTATGCCTCTGCTTCCCAATCTGTAAAATGAAGATAACAGTAAAATTCACAAATGTTTGTGTATTACTTTGAGGTCCTCAGAAGTAAGGTGTCCAGTCAATATATAACATTATTTATTCATTTTGTTTGTAAGTTACATTGAGAAATGTTATCTGCAAAAATACGCCCCAATCCTGCAAACATTTATGCATGTATTTAAATTTAAGCATCTGAGCTGACATGAATGAAATTACTCATGTGCTTAAAGTTAAGGATATGCAGAAGTGTTTACAGGATGGTGAAGGGAGATGGGGAGGGTATTGTACAGATCTGTTCTTCTTTTCTGTAACATCCTTTCATATAGTATTCTAGCACTTCCCCTTTTGGTCCTGGCCAGAACCTGGAAGTTCAGAGGCTCTCAGAATTGAAAAATAGAGGAGAATAACATACAGAACTCAGGTTGAAAGAAAACGTTCAAGTTGAGTGGAAGAGGATTTTTGTTCCCTGTGAAGTGGACCTTTCATTAAAAATAGGTAAAGATTCAGTGGATTGTCAGCACTCCTTCATAAGCAAATTAATATGCTCATATTGCATTTAACAGAGGGGAGGATATGAAGTTAATTACTGATCAGCAGGAGAGCAGTAAAATAGTTAAGTTCTTCTTTGCCAAATTATACATCACAGTGTCCCACAGAGCAAAAAAACACCACATCCAGCCTTTCTTAAAAGGCTGCAAGATCTTCCGCTGGAATAACTGACATGGATTTGCTGACTGCCCCTATTTCAAAATGAAAGGTCATTCAAGCAATAAAACCAATAAGAGAGAAATTATTAGGCATGGAGAGCTAGCCTGCTAAATTTCAAAATGGGTCTGGCACCCCGTTAAATCCTGTTCTGATTCCAAGTCTTTTAAAGACTTTGGTTGTGAGGGTGCCAGTCTTTCAATTGACTCTACCTAGTAGGTCCCTAAGCCCAGCTGGAGCCCCACTGATCCTGATAAACACACAAGGGTCTATGTGGGAGTCTACCTGCACAGTATCCATTGCAGGTTTGGAATTTATGACTAGAGATGGGTGAAAGACTTCAGTTTGTACTTTCCAATCTGTAAAACTCTTCCCAATGTTAATAGTTAAAGCAAAAAAAAAAAAGGTAAATTTGCAGAATTAGTGGACTGGAAAAAAAACAACCTGTGCACAGATTCCACATAATATATCTGAAATCAAATTGCTACTGTTAAACTCTTATATAAATACTACTTTCCATATTTGGAAAGGAAGGGGAATGAACAGAGGAGCTCAGAGGATACATTACTGCCCACTGTCAGAGAAATTAAAGAAACAGACTGGCGAGCAAGGGTGGCAGTGCCAAAAGCAATAACCTTTATTGAGTCATATCACCTAAATAATAAACAAAGTGTCCATTTTCTTTCTCTCTAGCTCTCCCCTTCCCTCCCTCCATGGGTTTTTGTTTTTTGTTTGTTTTTTTTTACATGAGTGGTAGTAAAAGAAATAGTCTTGAGAGCCCAGGGTGAAGTCTTGTAGATGCCCCTGAAGTGGTGCAACACAAACAGAAATGATCCTGTCCCACTGAGCAGCCTCAATCCTAATGTAGAGACACTATCATTGGGGGAGGGGAACAGTTCTGTCTCAGTATCTATTGAATCTTGGACCTCTTCATTTAAAGTGCCAGCAAATTACATAATAGTACCACCTGTGTTTGATGGCTTTTATGATATAGACACTTGATGACAAGGAACCATGATAAAACCACAAACTAATTGAATTAGGCCACTAAATATTTTATGTCAGAATAAGGCATTTGGGAAGGACTCAAGAGAAATATTTTCACCAAGAGAAAATAGGAGAAGGATGGTCTCTGTTAGGATATAGATATTCAGGCCTGTCTGTAAAGGCCTGTACTTTAAGAATTTAGGTATGTTCTTATCACTTGGCTAGTTAGAGGTATAAAAGAAAGAATCAAAATCACTGTCTGCCAGTGTAAGGTCCTTCTCTTACTGTGACAGTCTGAGGCCCTGTTCTTAGGCTAAGGCCTTTGGCTAAGCGACAGAGGCAGCCATAAGCTGGGAAGCGACCGGTCACATCCTCACATTCCAAAGTAGTCACATTGAAAGAAGGTGCTATTGGGCTGTTAGGAATACAATCCTGTCCTGATAGTGCCTATCACCTCCGGAGAAAGGGAAGTGCCTAGAAGATGTAAAAGGAAATTGAGGTTGATAGTTTTCTGTCTGGTAAGAACTCACTTATCAATAGACACAGCTGGGAAACTCTTATGTCTTTATAGATGTAGTTGTGAAATCCTCACTTCTGTATTGTTTTGTCATTATAGTTCCCACTTTGCTATTGTTTATTGGCATGGTCTCTGTCTGGTTCTGTGATTGTTTCTGTCTGCTGTATAATTAATTTTGCTGGGTGTAAACTAATTAAGGTGGTGGGATATAATTGGTTAGCTAATCATGTTACAATATGTTAGGATTGGTTAGTTAAATTTCAGTAGAACGATTGGTTAAGGTATAGCTAAGAATATTACTATATAAATTAGGGGCAAACAGGAAGTAAGTTGGGATTCGAAAATAAGGAAAAAGGAACTTGTATTTAAGCTTGCTGGAAGTTCACCCCAATAAACATCGAATTGTTTGCACCTTCGGACTTCGGGTATTGTTGCTCTCTGTTCATGCAAGAAGGACCAGGGAAGTAGGAGAGTGAAGGAATAAGCTCTCTAACAGTCTCAGGGTTAAATTGCTGGACTGGGACTTAAGAGAGAGTTCCCATCTCTGTCACAGATTTCCTATGTGACTATAGTCAAATCATTTATTCCCTGATCCTACACCTTTGAAGTCAACAGATGTTTAATCTGTCTACATGCCTTAATTCTCCATCTGTAAAATGGGGATTGTGACGGGCAGGTGTGCCCCCACACAGGCTCTTAAGGGGTTAATGTAAGCCGGAGAGGCCAATTATGGTATCTGGCTGCACTTGAAGGGAAAGCCAGGCTTAACTGAACATGAAGCCCAGCTGGGCCGGAGCAGTCTGGTTCATATAAAGCCAGGAAGTTGAGAGCAGAAGGAGACTGAAGGGAGATAGTCTGCACTCACTCTCTGGGAATAGAGAGATGGGGAGGAGAAAACCCAAGAGGGGGAATAAGCCCTGGGATCCTAACTTTGGATGAAAGGTCATTCTGTGTCTGCCTTATCTTTTTAGATTGTAAACTCTTCAGGGCAAGGACCATCTGATACTCTGTTTGTACAGTACCTAATACAATGGGACACTGATCTTGGTAGAAGCCTGTAGGCATTACCATAAAACAAACAAATAATACAAGGGTGCACCATCCTGTAAACTCCAATAAGCAAATGGAATTTGAATTGGAAACTTGAATATTATTCACTCACAAAAGACCATGTATAAAAAGTTTAAACAACTATGTAGACAAAGATATATATGATGGAGTTAAAATCAAATCAATAGTACTCATTCACTATCTACATAGTCTTCCTCTTCATGTCAAAAGGACAGGAACTGACTACATATTGATTTTAATGCAATTTAGATGCAGTCTTCTTAGTGGTATGATTTACCATAAATTTGGCAAGCTCTTCTGTGATGATATTTAACATCAGTCTGTAAATAGTATGTCATACTGATAGGAAACTCTGGGATATTATAGGTGTCTTAAAGGTAAACTACTGTCATATTCTTTCCTAGATCTAGAGGTATGCAAATCAGCTTAATCTACCACACAGTGCAGTTTATGGAAAAATCCTGCAGACTGTAATAGGGATTAAACCAAGAGAATTTAACAGAAGTTATCTCCAATAACCCATACCTAGGTGATGACTCTGTGGGTGCTCTGGGGCTCAAGCACCCACAGAAAAAAATATGGGATGCTCACCACCCACCAGCGTTTGGTGGCACTGCCGATCAGCTGTTTGGCAGCTGGTGGCAGGTGCTTAGGGGAGGGTGGAGAGCAATGAATGGTGGAAGGGGGGACCTCCGGGAAGGGGCAGAGCGAGGGCAGGGCCTTAGGGTAGGGGTGGAGCACCCACTTGTAAAAATAAAAGTTGTAATTTACAGCTCTAATGAGGGAAGGTGGCAGCATTGCCAAGCAGCTCAGCATTGCTTGGGACATGTTAAAAAGGAATTAAAACAAGGAATGGTAGGATAATGCAGAAAGATGGGCTGCAGTTTTCACACATTATTGTCTCCATTTGTTCAGATTGTCTTACCATTCTTCAGTTTTCAAATGGCTTTTTGTATGAGTAAAAGTAGGAAGGAAAAACTCTGCAAGATGAAAATTCTCTTTTGTTGATGTTACTGTGGGTCTAATTCCAGGCTCCGGTGTGACCCCCTTTATAATGGAGAACACCCACTACAGGGATGCCATAGGGATGGTATAGGTATGGCCAGCATTGGAGGAAGAGTGACAGAGTGAGGGCCTGACTCAAAGTCCATTGAAGTCAATGGAAAGACTCATATTGACTTCAGTGGGCTGTGAATCAGGTCCTACATAGTCAGTTACTGTAAATTAGAGCCGTCACTGGGTCTAATTTAGCTTATGGCGAGGGTTGCTCTGGCCCTTGCACCAGTCAGAATTCTTGAAGTGGAAAGGTGTGAAAAAGCTGCTATTGTTCTCTGTCCCTCCTGGATAGCTCTTCACAGAACCTGGTCCTTTGTAATTTGTAAAACAACTGCTTTATAACTACAAGTAATTTATTACAGCTGATTTTAAGTAGGTGGTTCTATATTATCTATCCTTCTCTAAAGACAAAAATCAGTCCCAAAATACCAACCAAAATTAAGTTTAATCATTCATATTAATAAATATTGCCTCTCTATATTCAAAAAGATAAAGAAAGTCAGAGCACATCTTGCAGAGAAAGTTATGGAAAAGAGCTAGTTTTCTTCTCAGCTTGAAATGACTTCAAATCTGCAAGATTCAATTTGGTACCTCTGCAATAAAACAACTGGGAAGGCAACAGCTTTTAACAAAGTGGAAAAGGATTTGCTTGACAGATTATGAATTACAGTGCAGGCAGCCTAACAAAAATATATGGCCTCTTTAAAAAACTGTGACTAATCAGGACAAATGGGGATCTCAGGTAAAACCTGGATTTGTGTGTTAAGAAAAACGACATGTAAGTTATCACTCTAAATTTGCATATTACAATTAATGCAACACAATTTACCAGTTGTGAAACGAACAGCAATACAAAGCTGATGGCTAACAGCCAGAGTGAGTGACCTGGGGGGCCGGGGTAGGGGCATATTTGGTGGATGACTTTGTAAAGACTCCGAATAAAAAAAACAAAAAAACAAAAAAACCCAAAACAAAAAACCAAGGGGGTTTTGTGGGGGAGAGTTATCAGTTTCAGCTGGCCATTAATTGCAGTAATTTCTGAGTCGGTGCACACGTTGCTTGTCAAGCATGCTTAAAAGTGCCTTGGAAGTAAGCTGCTGATGCAGTCTACAAGGAAGTCTAAATATAAAATTGTCATGCTATCGTTTTGCTAATGGGCAACACTGAATAATTCAACTCCAATAATAATAAGGCAAAAAATCTGTCTTGTATCTCTACATTATGAGTCAGGGTGGTAATTTACTTCTAGCATCCAAGATAAGCTTTTTTTTTCCTCACAAAGATAAAGAACAATTCCTGTGCATTTGCTTCATTCATCATGTCAGAAGAAAAGAAAGGGCTACTGGAGTAGCAACGGGGGAATTAGGCTAGGAGGCTTAAGATTTGTAGACTACTCAATGTTTTCTGTCATCTGGTCTCTGGAGAGATTTCCCAGGTTGGGGATGAGGGAGGCTTATGGTGGACTGGGGCTGCTGAAGTAGGTGTCTAGAAGGTGAAAGAGAGGAGCAAAGGATGACAGCGAGTGTTCTTCACAAAGAAAAAAACAATTTTTTTTAAACTCCTCCTTTTTTGTTCACAATAAACATCTGCTAACCCATCACTTTTTCTGTGTAACTTGAAAATGCCTTCTGGCACTTGACAGAGATATTTTCCAGCAGTCAATGTCCCCAGAGTAGCCTGTCAGTTAAACTTTATTATGGAGAAAAGAGTTTTCACTGAATATACAAGGTGCCTTAGTATCTGTATATAATACTGATGTGTTTTATAGACTGCATCCCATACTCTGATATTTTACATACATTGTTAAGCATAAAAGACAACACTAAACAGTGCCTTAATGGAATATTCTTAGTTTTTCCACTTTAATGTTGGTTCTTTTATATTTGAAATAACATGACAGGGTCCACAATGAGTTAATTATTTTCCAAGCCATAAACCAGGGGAATGCTAAAGTGTAATAGAGTCATACTTATTCCAAATGACTGCTGTATTTAAGGGGTTTATTAATGATGGACAAACTTGATGTGAATTTTTTGCTTTGCAATGTAAATGAGGAGGTCATCATTAGCATCATTTAAATGAACTAAAATAAAACTTACTTGCCTAGATAAGTTTCTCCCTATGGAAGCAGGCAGGGGCAGAAACTCTACATAACAGATGTTAGTCTCCTGGTTTCATTTTAACCCATATTAATTGGTATGGTATACAAAACTAAATAGAATAGAATAGGCCAGAGTCCCTTTTTGCCTCCACAGAAACAAACCTAAATATGTTTCATGTCAAACTTAATTAGGAAGAGCAATGAGGTGTGTACACAGGAAAATGATTTTGTCCTGCAAAAGAACAGCACTAGCAGGGGGCTGTAAGCACAACTTGGAAAGTCTGATGGGATCAAGGACACTCCAGGAGAAAAGCAGAATACATCCTGCTCTTTGTTGAGGTAATGTTTTAACTCTACCACACAAGGTGCACAGGGATGTGGGAGGCTAGGGCATTTCAGTTCAAAATCAGGATGGGGAAAGGATGAGAGAGCAAGCTCATTCTTTTAAACTCTGGACTTACATTTTTAATTGTTCCCTGCATTGAAACATACAGAGGTGCCATCTTCCTTTCTAAGCACATGTCTGTCCCTGGAAACCCAACACAGCTGAAGTTCACAAGCTGGAGACAAGAGTTTAAAAAGGGGAGCAGAGCAACTCAGAAGGGAGGCAGGCAGGGGAAGGGGGCAGACGGCTGTCCTGCTTTCTGAAGGTAAATGCATTGCCAGGAGCTCGTTGCCTGAGGCCTCGCTACAGAGACCAATGAAGAGCCTACGAAAGAGAGGTAAGTGACTGAGCCTGCAGGTGAGATACTTGAGTTGCTGCATGCATTAAACTCACTTATGGTATCTGTACCCCATGTTATAAGGTAATATTTAAGTGCTTGCTATGAAATTGAAAACCCCCACAGTCAGGAGAAAATCATTACCAAGTGTAAAATACTAGTTTATCACAAGAGGTGTCATCTTCTGTCCAACAATAGGAGGGCTATAGACACCAGAGAAATCATTGTGGAATATTAGTAGACAACAGATTTTGTTTTCTCCAGACCCATGAAGAGATGACATGCACAAATGCTTGTCCCATCACATCTTGAAGTCTGGGGGTAAGGAATAAATGTCCCTGTCAAGAAGAAATTATCATCTCTGTGCTGCTTGGACTTCAGAGAGAGGGCAAGACATCCAAGCATAAGCAAAGGATCACTGGCTGTTTAGGTTGGATTAGCCCTAATGGACACATAGATCTTGCTTATTATAGAAGTTTCTATTACTTTTTGAAATTTAAGACTGTAACTCATTTTTGTGTGTATGTTTACCTGCTTTAACCTTGTAAATAATTCTCATTTCTTTTGCCTAGTTAATAAATCGTTAGTTAGTTTATTACAGGATTGGCTACAAGCATTGTCTTTGGTGAGAGATCTAGGATCTTTGATAAATAACTGGTCTTTAGGGCCTGGGAGGAACCTGAATATTATTGTGATTTCTGGTGTAAGGATCATCTACCATAAAGACAGGCTTGTTTGGTTGGCAAGATATACCAGAATGCCCAACGGGACTTTTTGTAACTCCATGTTAAGGCTGTTATAGTGCTTGAGGCATTCACAGTTGTTACTAGGTTGGTGAAATCTAATTATAGAACACACAGCCAGTTTGGTGTTTGTGCCCAGATTTGTACCAGTCTGCCATGAAGTTGGCACCCATGTTTGTGAGCCACTCCATACAGCTTGACTGTTTGCACAAAAGCTGAGAGAGCTCAGTTGTATAGGGGAGCTTCTGGAAGGAATTTACACCTTGGAACTTGCCTGGAAGAAGTCACCAGGAGTGGAGGCTCCTGAAGCAGGCCTGAGGGAAGGCCACAAAGATGGTCTTTGGGGAAGAATGGAGTTGAGGATCTAGACTAGCAGAAGAGATTCCAAGAAAGAAGCCCTGAAGGTCAGGGCTCAGTAGTAGCTATGCCTCCAGGGAGAAAGCCTGGGGAGGCTGCACTTTGAAGAAGAGTAGGAAAGAACTCCACAGAGCTTAGGAGATGATGAATATTCCATGGAGGAGTGAGCACAGGAAGGGCTTGTGGGAAAGGCTTAGAAACAAGCTCAGGTAGGAAGTGATCCAGCGTAAGGGTATGGATAGATGGCTTTGGATGATTTCTACAGATTCAATGGACTGAAACCCAGAAGACAGGAAGGTGTTTCTCTACTGGCTACTGAAACCCCCAGATAAAGGAATATGGACTTCTGAAAGCCTGAAGACAAGAAGATGTAAAGATCACTTGGCCTTGATGTAAGGACATCACACTATAGTTTGTGAGATTTCCTGAAAGGGGTGGGATTAAGTGTGACCTGCTTGTAGAGCTGAGTCATGAGAAGAAGACGACTTCTGCAGAGCTGGAGCAGCAAGAGGAGGAGAGCCTGCTAGGCCACATCTTGCCATGAGTGGGCACCGGTTGATGAGTCATTCTTTTACAGTTCCCATATCGGTACTTATCGATTGTGATCAAGTCATCCCTTAACCTTCTTTTTGTAAAGCTAAATAGATTGAGCTCCTTGCATCTGTCATTATAAGGCATCTTTTCTAATCCTTTAATCATTCTCATGTCTGTTCTCTGAACGATCTCCAATTTTTCAACATCCTTCTTGATTGTGGATACTAGAACTGAATCAATCAAATCAGTGCCAAATAGAGGTAATAAGGTACCTCTCTACTCTTACTCAATTTTCTCCTTATACCTCCAAGGATCACATTAGCCCTTTTGGCTGAAGCATCACTGGGCGCTTATGTTGAGCTGACTTTCCCGCACAGCCCCCAAGTCTGTTTTAAGAATCACTGGTTCCTGGGATAGGGTCTCTCATGCTGTAAGTATGGTCTGCATTTTTGTTGTATATATTTACATTTAGTCACATTAAAACACACATTGTTTGCCTGCGACAGTTTACCTAGCAATTCATATTGCTCTGTATCAATGACCTATCCTTTTATTATTTATTACTCCCTCAATCTTCGTGTCATCTGCAAACTTCATCAATCATGATTTTGGTTTTTTTGTTCCATGTCATTGATAAAAATGCTAAATAGCACAGAATCAAGAATTGCTAACTGTGTTACCCCACTAGAAGCACATTTGTTTGATGATTCCCTGTTTACGTACATGTTGAGACTGGTCAGCTAACCAGCTTTTATTTCATTTAAAGAGTGCTATGTTGATTTGTTTGTTTGTTTGTTTCTTTATCAAAATGTTGTGCAGTAACAAATCAAATTCATGAAGAAATCTATACATCAACAGTATTCCCTTTATAAATCAATCATGTAACCTCCAAAAAAATCAAGTTAGTTTGACAAGATCTCTTTTCTATAAACCCATGTTTATTAGAATTAATTATGTTATCCTACTTCAATCATTTATTGAGTCCTGTTCTATTATTTTGCCTATGATAGATGTCACCTGGCTGTCCCTTGTACTTTCTTTAAATAGTGGCAGAATATTAGCATTCTTTTAGTCCTCTGGAACTTCACCAGGGCCCAAGACTTGTTGAAAATCAACATTAATCATACTTCACAGTGTTGTTGAGGATAAACTCATTAATATTTTGATAAGTGTTGAGTACTGTAGAAATCAACAGATTAAGGGTTGAGTACTGTAGAAATCCCAGATTAAGGGCACACATAATTCTAGAATTTGTTTACTTGTTCTAAATCTATTACCCATTTTCAGTTTAGAGAAAATAGCAGGAGCTGGTAATATATCTAAAAATGGAAAGAACTTTCATTTTTTATAGTAGACACACCTAAATTGGTAAAACTAATTCCTAGCCTAAAGAACTTTTATAATGGATTTACAATTTGTCAGTTACTTTTTAAAAGATGTGTGTATAGATTCTCAGCTCGGATGAAATGGCGTAACTCCATTGACTTAAAGAGAGCTAAATTGATTTACACACGTTGAGGATCTGGCTACTGCCAGTCAGCTGACAAAACCCCATAGTCAGTCTTTTTGAGGAAATGTGATTTAAGAAGATCAAATATGTGTTAACCAACCTGTTCTCCAAAGTACATCATCAGCATGCACCAATACATGAGTAAACCTGCTCACATTTTGCCATAATGATTTATTACGGAGGTTCCTTTGTCATTGCTAGGACCTGCTGTGCTAATGATTAAAAATGTTTGTAATATATTCATAAAAATGTGTGGCAATTCATTATTTCTGAACACAAATGGCCTATTTGTGTCAATTGTACTTGATCATTTGGCCAATTAAAATCTGCTAAAATAATTCACCAGTTTTGCACACAGGACATATAGTGTAATACATACATTGCTAGAGTGTTAACTAAAAAATCACTGACACATTTCTGCATTATCATCCTCCAATTCCCCAAATTGTTAAGCAGCAACACTTTTAAAATGTAAGGAAAGGCAATCTGTAATAAATTAGGAGGATACTTCAATCACAGCTCCCAGAAGCCCTCTCTTTCTACTTGACAGAAGGAGAATTGCATTAGGTCGAAGCCTCAGCATCTTTACTCAGGCAACCTGTAAAAAATAGAGGTTAAGGTGATTTTGAGTGTTTCCAAAAAATGCTGAGGTAGGATCTACTGGTCAAAGTAGAATCCTTGCCAATGGATACACTGGCTCTAAGCCACTGCCTGGGAACAGAGGAAAGCTTTCCTCCATATGAGCCATGTTACTACTCACCCTAAGTTTTCTCTGTGTATGTGTGTGTGTGTAACTATGGGTATACTTAATGTAGTTCCATATAGATGAAGCAGTTGTTGGAAGCCAAAACCATGTTTAATCAGTTGCTTACCCATCACGCACAGGTTCAGTGGAAAAATACTCACATCTGTGATTTCCGCCTTTGCTGTTTACAAAGTGCTGTAAGCTGCTTGAGTGGACCAAAAATTCATGCAGTTTTTCTGAAAAAATGCTGCTACTTTTAAATTTCCACTTCATTTTTCAAAAATGGAAGAACTTTGAACATTTCTAATACTGTACTGCTCGTGGAATAGTGAAGGCAACACCATTAGACTCTCCAGTATTGCTACTAGTCCCTGGCTGGAGGTGCTTACTATCTAACCAGATAATGCACAAAACAAAGGTGGAGGACAAAAGGGGAATTGCAAAATAAATGTCACTGAAGTGTGAGGTCAAACATTAATTTTGTTAAGTCCATGGTAAAAGAATGGGGATGAGTGGTCTAGATTTCAAAGGACTCTTTGAAAGTTCAAGAGATCTCAAGAGATCTTGTCTAGACTGACTTCAACGTGTGTGCGTGTGTGTTATAGCATGAGCATGTAATATATAGATAATAATGGATATACTCTGGTCTGTACATATGCTAAATGTTATGGATTAAACAGTTCTCCCTGCTATATCAATATTACTCTTCTATGTCACATTTGAAACTTGGATAGTAATACAGATCCAGTCTTGTCAACCAGCGATAAAAACATTACCAAGATTTGCATGTTGAGTTTTTCAGTCTGTACATTTTGTTGTGGTTATGGATATAAGTTGCTAGTGATAAACAATCGATTTGAATGTTTCTGACTTAATCATAGTAGTTGTGCATGTAAACACTGCCTTACAAAATCTGACAGGCAGCTTTTATGCATTAAATTCTGAAAAGAATGACATGACTGGAAAAAATCTATTTTTTGGTAAGAAGCAGATTAACAGCTGTAAATGTTCCAAGAAGCCAAAAGAGGGGAGAAGAGGGGAAATCAAAGATAAACAAAAATGTTTACTTAAATATTTAATTCAGACAGTAAGTAAATCTTGCAAAAATTAGCAAACCTTAAATCTTTAGAATAACATACATAGTATGGATTTAGTCGTTTAAACTTTAATATAGGTTTTATTCAGTCAAGCTTAATGAGGTGCTTTTTTATAAATCAGAAAATGCATTATGTAGTATTTTTATATTTTTGAAATTTGCCTCTTACATGATGTTCAGTCATATTCAGTTCTGCAGCGGGAAAAACAAACCTGTCGTTTGGACACCAATAAGGGTGAATATATAGATTGCAGGCATGTTCTTTCTGTAATTGTCATGATGTATTCTTAGTGCATTTGATTCAGCCTCTCATTTTGATGTTTTCAGGATTTTTTTATCAGCTCTGAATTTTGTGTGCATACTGTGCAATCATGGCTTAGTGCCTCGGTCATTTTTCCCTTAATAAAAACAATTGATTTAGTGCTGGAGCAGGTCATACATGGTTCACTAGCTTAAAGTGAAAACTGTTAGACATTATAGGTGGGGTTGACAGCTCTGCCAATTGTTAAGGTTGCCTGAGACTTCCCGTTACAAAATGCTGGTTTTAGTTGGTGATAGCCTTTAATGTTTGGACTAAAATTTTCCATGACAGGTGTTTGCCTCAGACTTTTTGTTTTAATTTCAGCCAAAATAGTTCACCCATTTCTGAGAATGAGGCTAGGGAAACATATATTGTTTTGGTCCTGTTAAAAAAAAAATCTGATAACATTTTAGATGCTTTAGTGCCCCATGTTTTGGAGCAGAGACTTGAAATTTGATGGCGGGGGGAGGTCTTCTCTAAGCCTTTTACCATTCACATGAAGATCTGCCGTAATATGGCCAAGTATAGGTCTTTGAAAAGTCACAGTTAGCACATGCTCAGTAAAGACACCTTAGATTTTAGCAGCAAAATTTCCTGAAGATTCCATCTGCCCTGGGCATGCTCCAGCTGACGGCCAAACAGGACTTTCCCTGCAATTGCAGCTCTGGGATGCTGCAAACTGGGCTTGATCTGGGTACCAGAACTAAGAACGGGAGCCTGGCAACATGAACGAGAAAGATGCCTGAACTGAATACAGAGGGGATAAGAACAAATCTGTGGGAAGTAGAATGGGACAAGGAGCGTGGAGCAAAGACTCAATTGGTAGGTAGGGCAAGGAAATGAGCTGGAATGAGGATCCCAGGGTGAGGAATGCTCACGACTGGACCAAGGACTGGTTGCTAGGGAAGGAGCAGAAGGTATCAAGCTTGGGTGGAAGTGGGGGGTGGGGGAGGCTTTGGCAGAAGAGTTTGTACTTACTACAGCAAACTCCCATCTAGAACCTAGTATAGAATCCAATATTCTTGAGTCATACCATTCCTCTAATGTCAGATATCCTCTGGTGAACATTCCCATTCCTCTCCAGTGCTGGTCAACATAGAACAGTGATCCTCAAACTTTTTCTGTCATCTCCCCACTGCTTACCCATAATGGAACCTGTCTGTGCCTCCTCCTAGGAACTGTGGTCAAGAGCAGACCGGAGGTGGGGCTGGGAGCAGAGCTGTTTTCAGGAGCCAGGGCGAGGAGAAGAGCCACGGTTGGGAGCAGGGAATGGGACCATTGTTGGGGCCGGGCCCAGGGGCCATTGTTGGGGTCGGAGCTGCCAGGAGCTGGGGTTGATCTCGGGGCTGTGGCTGAGGCCTGGGCCAAGAGCAGAGCTGTGGCCTGGACTGGGGCTGGAAGTGGGGCCATGGCGGGGTCCTGACCTGCGTCTAGAGCTGAGGGCAAAGCGGCATTGGGTGGTACTCCCTCCTCGCTCCCTGTGGCTGGCCCAGGCCCACTGCGCCCCCACCCCAAACGTTCCTCTCCACCCCCTTAGGGCGTGCCCCCCACAGTTTGGGGACCACTGACATAGAAGATTATATTCTACTACTGCAACAATGTTAATAGGAAAATACCATGTGCAATTTCAGCTGTCTAACGGGGTCTCCTGCAATGTGATTCCTCAGGGGGAATTGGACTTGAACACATCCATTACAAAGAGCAGTTACAATCTAATAGTGTACAATGAGAGCATAATGAAGCCCATATGAAAGTGTAACCCCATAGTAACTATCCTGAAAAATAACAGAGGACTAACTGAAGTTTGTGGTGGTGGATGGTAAGCACCATAGACTCCTCTTGGTGGAATCCAGCCAACCAGCCATGATTCTGATCAGGGTGCAGTGTCTGAATTTTATAGCTGAAGTACAAGAAGCAAAAGGGGGAGACCCGTGGACAATGGAGGCAATTTTAAAATCATATGGGGATGCCTTCAGAGATGACACGTGCTTCAAAGGAAAGCTGTGACTGTAAATAGACTCCCCAATGGAACCTGTGTGCTTATCACAAAAGAAAACTCCAGTGGCATGATGTAATATACAAGGGGCTCAAAAACTTCAGAGAAGGGATACCGTGGCACCTGTAGAGGCCAGTATAGCCTGAGTAAACAGCATCATGACGGTAAAGAAGCCTGCAGGCTAATTACGCATCTGCATAAACCCAAAGCCACTGAACTGGGCATTGAAAAGACGCCAGCATCTACTTCCCATAATTGATGCCAGAACTCTCCAAAACCAGAATCGTTATGATTTGTGATGTGAGGAATGGGTTTGGCACAAAAGCCTGTATAAAAATCCAGAATGCTGACACTCTTTGAAACACCATTCGGTCACTACAGGTCATTATGTATGCCAGTGGGCATAAGTCAAATGCTAGAGGTGTTCCAGGGAAGACTCACCCATGTGCTGTAAGGAATGCCTGGGATGAAAATAACAGCAGATGATATCCTCATTGTAGGTGAAGGGAGCAATGATACAGAAGCTGAATGAGACCACAACAGAAAACGACAAGCTTTTCTGCAGCAGCGCAGGGACAAGAACATACAACTCAACCGAGAAAAAATGTGACTCAGTGTGAGATGTCATACACTGGACATCTGCTCACAGTGGAGTGACTCAAAGCAGATCCCACAGGATCAAGAGTGTCCGAGACACGCCAGCTCCAGTGGATGTGACAGAGGTAACAGCACTTCATAGGAATGATAAATTTTCTGTCCAAGTTCTGTCCATACCTAGCTGCAGTAGCAGAACCCATACATCAGCTCAAAATGCAGGTTGTTGAGTGGAACTGGGCAGGTCCCAAGCAGCAAGCATTTGACACGCTGAAACAAATTATAATGGATGCCCTGTCCTGAAGTACTACTAGCCAGGAGTGTCACTGACAGTCCAGTGTAATGCACTGGAGAAAGGATTAGGTGTAGTTCTTTTGCAGGAGCAGCTGATCTCTTACCCCAGCGCAGCCCTAGCAGTGCTATCCCGCTTCTGTAGAGGTCTGACTGAATCTTTCTCGGAGCTTATTCTGCTCCTGTACACACTGCTAAAATGGTTCAACTTGCTATATTTCTTGTGGTGATGTCCTAGTGCATGTCATTTCTCCTTTACTTTTTCAGGCGGTCTCCCACCATCAGTGCATCTCGCTATGGGTGTCGAACTCTGGCCATGTGCTCTCCTTTAGTATTGTCTTACTGCTGGTACTTCTGGGGGTGTTGTGGCTCCTGGGGTTTACTTCCTTTCTCTTGAGGCTTCAGCTGCACACCCAGTGTCTAAGCATCCATCTAATGTGAGTTTGCCTTCCTGGATCAGATATTCTCATTAAGATTGATCACAAGTGCACAGACTATTCTGTCTCAAATGAAATCCTCAAAATTGCATATAGCAGCCAGTATGTGTAAGGCTGTAACATATGGGCCTATCCCTTATCCTTCAGACTGGTCTCTAGAAACCTGTGTCACTCCACAGTTTTGTTCTGCTTTGGGAAGCAATTGTTCCCTATGGTGTGTGGGAGAGTTGTGAGGATGAAGGCAGTAGCAAGTTTCAGAGTGCTGCATATCTCTCTGGTTTGTTCCCTAATAAGGTAAAGTAACAGTTTTATTTTCATGCTGTCATCATCCTTCTGCAAAGTCAGGTCTGTGTACAATTCAAACTCCTCCTTCCACCAGGTCCATCATTGAGCTAGGTTTGTGTCTGCAAAATCCAGGGCTCTGAGGGTCTTCAGATCAAGTCCTATGGCTCACTCGACCAGGTGCTGCACTTTAGAGAAGTCACTGTTCAGATGCGGCCACATTGTTTCATTACTCCATTTCATTAGCAAAGCATGAAGCTGAATGCAGGTTAAGTTGAACTACACAGGAGTGAATTTCACTGTCTGAGAAGTGTTGAGCACCCAGAAAATTCAAGTTAGTCAAATCTCAGCAGGTGCACTATATTATGCAGGATTAGACCCATAACAAGCATTATGTGCTTGCAAAAGAGCCTGTAGGTAGATAGGCCCTCACCTTGTAGTTCATAGCCATGCTAAGCCTATGTCAATATAAAAGCTAGTACTGGCCTAAACTTTGACAGAAAAATGGCTTTTTGGCAATTGCATGCAACTCTCATTAAATTGAAGCAAACCAGAACAAAGCAATGTGCCAAGATGACAAAAAATTCTGATCAATGGGGGAAAAAATGCCTCTGCACTTACAACTAAGTGTCTCACTGTGCTTTCTCTACATTAAGTGAGGCTCAGAACACTGTGAATCAGTGGTAGAACTGAAAATGGAATCCAGGAGTCTTAGCCCCTCACAAATTCTCTCCCCGCTAGAATACGTTTTCCTAATTTGTATTTGCCCATTTTTGAGTAGGAAATGCATCATTAGCTTATTCAGTGACTTCACAGTTTAAATCATACTGTTAACTAGTATATTCGGCAAGACTCATCCACAAATTTCAGACTACAAAACAAATCTTGTTTACCAATATAGCATTTATCATAATGTAATAACTTAACAGTAAATGGAAAATGGTTTAAGGCTGGAGACCACCTAGCCAAAAAAGTAATGATTTCTTTTGCCAGCTAGGAGTAGTAGAAGAGCACTAAATTATTTGCATGTGATGACAAAGTTCTTAAATCATTCTCTTTGGGTTTTTTTTCCCAAATAGTTAAACATTTTGTAAAGCCCCAGCAAGGCATATAGACTCTCCATGTGAAGTTAGTATTGCAGAAAAATAAAGCAATGTATTGAGTGTATATTGCCATTCAGGAACATTACAGTTAAAGAAAGCAAAATATTACAATATTATTATGGAGTGGTGAACCATAGCCAGTGGGAGCTTCGATCGGTTGAACCTGCAGACGCAGCAGGTAAACAAACCAGTCCGGCCTGCTAGGGGGCTTACCCTGGTGGGCCGCATACCAAAGGTTGCCGATCCCTGATCTAGGGAAAACAAATACAAAATTTCCTGAGTGAGGCAGCTTGCCCAGCTCTAACACTTGACTTGATACTCATGGTAATAAAATCCTGGTCCAATTTCTAGACATCCATATTAGTGGACCTACGTAGTCCTTCTATAGTCTTTGCCTATATTTGGAATATGAACTGTGTCATGAGGTCAGAGGACTCCCTTAAACGTGCCCAGGGACTTCTGTTTATTTACTCAGTAGGGGGATATCACAATAATTGATTGTCTGCCAGCTTAGTTAAAAACTACTAACATTGCCTTCAGGCAAAGAAGAAACTAGGAATTCTGACTTAATAATAAAAGCTCATCCTGGTGTGGCCAATCAGAATGACTCCAGATTTTTAAACAACTATTAACATTTGACTATAACAAAGGGAAAATTAATAGGTTTAATATAGACTTATGTTATGCCCTATTATTATGAATGGTGTACAAACGCCTTACGAATTCTAAAAACCTTTTACGCCAAGAAGACTCTTGCTCCTGGACCTGACTCCAGCCCATGAGCTATTTTGCATTTCATTAAAGTAGTAAAAGCACATGAGCTGCACCATTTAGATACTCTTATTTTACCCTTCATAAACTACATTTTTTGCCTCCTATGACACAATAGTATATGTAATGGGCTTCATTTAGTGCTTGATCTAAAATTTCTTACAATTTGGAACTAAGTAGGTTATCCATACATTTATTTTCTAGTTCATTTAATACATCTGCAGTAAAAAAAAGTCTCATTAAGAATAATTCTAGGTAATATTTGTAATATAAATGCATTATAGACATTTCATTTTGTAAATGGATGCATAGTATATATTACATATTCACAGTTTGTGATCTAGTGTTAATATGCTTTATATTGTGGAAAGTATGCTTAACTGACTATAGATGAAAGCCTTGCAAGAAACAATAAATAGATTTAATTATCTGGAGGATGAGGTTCAATCACTTTCACTTCGTATTCACTAAAATGAGCAGGTGTCTAAACCCTCCATTCATGACAGTTTTTAGGCAAATGTATGTCTTTGAATTTTTCTACTTCCTGCTGTTTTTCTGCCACATGATATTATCCAGAGGGAGAAGCCATTTTACTTAGAACAGAAAAGAAAGATGACCACAATTAGAGATGATCCTTTTTATCATTTGTTTATTAATGGTAGCTTTACAGGACACAAAGATATAAGACAATTTCTGCTACAAAAAGCTTATGCTTGGAAAGACAAACCAGGTATATCTGAGCACGCAAACTGTTATCTATGCAATTTCACCCTCCTATTTTAATGGAAAGTTAATGTTGCACAGTTAAAAATCACAAAAAAAGTGAAGAAACGGAAAATTCAGGGTTCCAACAGCAAATTTAATTTAGTCTCATTGCATACCCTGAATATTTTGTGAGGCATTTTGCAAAGAAAGATCTTGATCCTGCAATGCGCCTCACAGGCAGACCCTCACTAAAGTTATGGGGCTCCATGTGGTGCAGGGGACTGCTCACCCAAAGGTCTCTTCAGTATTGAGGCCGAGAGCAGGAAGAGCAAAGAAATGGAAACTACAACAAATGTGTAATGTGGCCAAGTTAATGTTCCTGTTAAAAACTTAACATTTGCATTTCCTGACATTTTGTGGTTTTTAACTGTGCTGATATATAAAGTGTGATGAGCCCAAATCAGAATATAGGATCTGGTTTCTACTGAGCTAGAGAGAAGTTAGTTCAAGACTTCCTATATTTATAATAGGCCAAATTAAAATACTGAATCCCCCACCTTGTGGATAATGGGGACATTTGGATTGGATCCTAATCTAAACCCTAACACCACAGTCCATGCCCATCTCTAATATAGATGTGACTATATAGATACAAATATGTAAGTTGTATTTCCACTTATTCTTTCATATTAATAAATCACTATCTTCAGATTATAGTAACTTGTGGCAGATATGTAACCACACATCTAGGGACTATGAAAATGGATGTTAATCATTAAAATACCAGTTCATTATCATAAGATTAACGTTATTCAGTTGATATTGATAAATAATTCTGACAAGATCAATAATGAAAAATGGCAAGTAGGAACATTACAACGATAATGAGAACCTAAGCGATTCTGTTATATTAGACTAATTTATCACAAATGATTACATTTCAAAATAGTTTATTTCCTCTTCATTGTTCTCAGCCATCTTTTGCTATTTCTCCTTTATTTCCAGTTTAGAAGCACACATCAGGTGAGTTAATTATGACAAATATAATTAACACTAGTTCACAAATGCTTCTGATTAGACTTAGTCAGAGCTATTTTTACAAACAAATCTGGGCCAGAAGGTTAACTGCAGAACATACTGAGTCTGTCATTGTGCTGCTGAATAGTGATTATATTTTAGCATGAATGAAAGGTGACCAGCCCTCAGGAAGAGGCTATTAACAATGTTTCTATGATGGTAGGGTTTCTATAAATAGTCTGGGAAGACAATAGAAGTAGATATCAGCTTGTTGGGCCCGATTCATGACTCTTACTCTATTTTTACTCCATAGAATAAAACTGGAGTAGTGTAGTTGTGAATCAGGCCTATCCAGAGGAATTTGATGTGATCTGCCTTGTGTCTCGAGGCCAAATCCTATCAATTACTGACCATCTGCAACTCCTGTTGACATCAATGTTTGTTGCAGATACCTTGAAGGATTAGCTTTTATAGCAATGTAAAGTAGACAAGTTTCTAATGTCTTGTAATCGGACTCACCTATGCCTTTCCCACTGTAGTTACTGGGTACTGGGCATGTATTTTTAAGGATAGTATTGGGGGCCTAGCCTTTAAGGCAAAGTTGCCTAAGCTGGATATTTTTGAATGGTGGATGAATGGTGGTCATTGACTTTGGCCACAAAGATTTGACCATGGTCTCATTAAACTTGATGTGAGCTTTGCCACTAGCTTCAATGGCGGCAGGATCAGATCCCTGTGACAGATTGCCCCACCTCCAGGGTGCCACCTGATGTACCAGTGTACCATTGAGCCCACCAGTTCCACCAGTCTGGATTCCCTTACCCTGGCCTGCTAAGCCAGACCCTCAAGCCTCCTCCAGCACACACACAGGTACGGACACACCCAGCTAGAGAAAGACACAGACACTGAAATCAGCTCTGCGTGGGAAGACTCAGTTCAGCAATTGCCCAGCACTCAAGTGGACACCCCTTCTTGGTGCAAACCCAAAATTGTATTGTCTTGCACTGCACAGAGAACTGTACAGCATAAGCTCATGAAAATAGCCACCTCCCTCAGCGTGGAGGAAGATATGCACAGCTTTTTGTCCCCCAGTTATGAATTGCACAAACTGGTTTAGAGAAAACAAAACAAGTTTATTAACTACAAATGATTGATTTTAAATGATTATAAGGGATAGCAAACAATCAAAGTAGATTACTGAGCAAACATGCAAACTAAGCTTAATACACTAAAGAAACTGGCTACAAATAGTAATGTCTCACCCTAAATATTGTTTTAAGCAGGTTGCAGAGTTTCTTGAAGACAAACTGCTCTTGCTTGCAGCTTAGAACTCTTTTCACAGGCCATACACCATTTACAGCCTGGGTCCAGTTCTTTCTTCCCCAGATCAGTCTTAGGTGTTTTCAGCAGTCATCTTGGGCAGGGATTCAGCTAAGAACTGACCCCAATTAACTCACTTCCCTGCCTTAAATTGGATTTACATATGGCAGGAATCCTTTGTTTCCCAGTTTGATCCCCAACGCCTACTAGTGGAAAAATACTAGCAGTCCAAGATGGAGTCCAGTACGAGGTGACATGATCACATGACCCTGCAGTGTCAAAGCAGCATCCCAGGAAGCTTCTCAGAAAGGGAAATTAGCATTTTCAAAGTCCTATTGTTCTCCCTAATGGTTCATTGACTAACCAGCCAGACTGATTGCATTTAGTCTGGTGGGCATTCCCCAGGTGCAAACACTGTTATAACTGTTACATACTCCGTACTCCTAACTTCAGATACAGAAATGATACATGCATACAAATAGGATAATCATAGTCACTACATCATAACCTTTCCAGAGATACCTCAGATAACCCATCTTGGATAAAATACATCTTAGATATGCCATATTCCTATCATAACAATATCTCTATGAAGAATATGGGGTGTAGTGTCAAAAATCCCCTTTTAGGTGCTCTTTTTTTGTAACTGCTTTGCATGCACTGCTCCCATATATTTAGTTGGGATTTTTCATTAACAAGGATGACATGAATGGACTCTCAGTAAGTAAAAAAATTGTTCATTACTTTGGATGATGTGAAGATATCTTAGAAAATTTAAGATAACTAAAACATCACTCTTTAGAATGAACCCTTGGGAGGCAGTTGAGATTTGGCAAATTGTACTGTTGTATTTGCAGTGTACTTGTGCACTCTCAGAAATGGAATTGATGGAATCTTTCACTGTTCTAACTTTCTGTTAGGACATATTGCAATGCAAGATTGGTTCTCGTTATCATATTCAATATGACCAAAACTGCATTGTGTATATTACAGGGGGATTTGCTTTCCCTCTGCATCTCCCCCGGGGGATTTTTTTTAAAGAGAGTATGCTGATTCTTTAAAAGTAGTTGAAGCAGTCTGAGAATACATATGATGCACAGTGATTAACAGCGTGACTCTGAACCAAGCAGAGGTGTGGAAGATAACTGGACAGTTCAGGGAAACATGAGAGACCATAACAGCTCATACACATAGTAGCTACATATAAATGCCTCATCCATTAAGCTTCCTCTTTTTAGGCTGATGATGGCTGCACTCAATGGCAGTCAACACTTTCACAAAAAACCCTCTCTGACTGCAGTGCCTTTCCAGAAATGTGTTGTTTTTCCTAGACTCTTTTTTTAAACATGTTATGCAGCAATGACAAATGCAGCGAGCATAACGAATTGCAGGCTGCAGAATGCTGGGCTGTGTTCTCCCTGGTTTCTATCTCAAGCAATTGTTCATAAATCAAGGAATTACGTGTTTAAATCTGCACTCGTAGTGTTGTCTTCACAGAGAGCTATAAAAGCTGTAATTATTTAAGCTACTTTATTAGGTAGGAAATATCATCTTAATGAGACTTATTCATCAAAGTCTACCTCCTGCAGCGATAGGTGGGATTCAGTGGATGATTTTCAGTAACTCTTTTCATGCAGGAACTGTACACACTGTTACTGAAGAAATGTCTATACTATGCTTGGTATAACAATCTGTTTATATTCTCTGTAATAAGCACCTGGCTACTGTTTCATATAAAAATATGAATGGGGCGAGATGTTCAGCTGTGCCCATTATCCATTGGACTCAGGTGGAGGGTGAAAAACAAAGGAATTGGTTGCAATTTCCTGATTCTGGCTCTGGCTCTGTATCTTAGTGCTGCTTTAAAGTACATTGTCTGGCTACGACCTCAAGTATGCCAGCCGTGAATAATCAGAATGCAACAGCACTCAAGCCACATCCACTCCTCCAGACCTGCCCTGCTCCCTTTGTCCTGCAACATGCCCCCAACACCAAGAGCTGAAGTGGGACAGGGTGGTGAAGAAGCTGGGTAAATTGCAGCTGAGGAGAACTGGCAGCTGCGATTTGCAGCGATTTTGTATTTCCAGACTGGCAAAAGGAGGCTGGATTGCAGAAGAGAATTTGGCCCCATGTGTTCGGAACTCACTGTTTGACTAGACTGTTAGTGAGTAAGAGTCATCATCTAGGGCCAGATTTTCTGCTGCAGCCGAGATCTGTTTGACACAACTCTGGGGGAGGGATGCAGGGCACAGTAGGGAGCAAGTTATACCTCCATGATCCTTTTCTCGTCTCAGTCCCAGCTCTGACTAGACCAGTTAGTGGGTGCTCTAACCTAGGCTGGCTCGCTACTGACTCAGTTGCCTGTGCCACCTTTGGCATGCCCTCTGCTGGGACCAAAAGGGCACAGTGTAGGAGCCAGTTACACCAGCTTTACACCTGATGAGAAGTTCCACACATGTAGGGAAGGATTTTCAGCTGGCCAGGTACCACTATGTTCTGGCCCTTTAGCACCTCCAGTGTGGATGAGAGAATCTGGCCTCTACACTTGAGGAAAGATGACACAAAAAACTGTCATGTCACTCTTGCACGCAGGTTATTTGTAACTGTGGGCCCTGTAAGGGAGACTACATCCCAGGCATAGCCCAGTTCCATTTCAGGCTGAGCAAGAATATTCAGTGGAATGTTGTCTGGAGGGATTGATAAGAGATATACCCAGGTGTTCTCTGACCATGGGCCGGGAAAGACAGGACTACATAACACAAGCTTCCTGATCAGTTTAATAAGACCAAGGATGAGGCAATACTTGCTGTGGGAAAAGAAGACAAGAGATCATCAGGATAGATGAGAACAGTGGGGATGGGTGAAGTGAGTGAAGGTAGAAGTATAGATGGCTTAGGATGTGAATTGAGTACTAGTTTTCTGTTTTGGGGGCCACATTCAGAGATTTCAGGTGCTTGGTTGGCTGATTCTTGATCAAGTGCTCAGGGTCTTGTTAACTCTGTTCCCTAAAAAACAATCCACGGTCACATTTGTATTAGTTTTGTTACGATGCCGCTGTTGGGTCAGACAGAAAAGGGATGGAGCTTATTCATACATGCACACATTCACCGCATTCATACCCTCCTGCACCCACACACTTACACAGGCGGAGAACTACCGGAGACAGCATGGGAAGCTGAGAAGCTGAAGTGTGGTAGATCTGGTGTGTCCGCCTGTGGTCACGGATCCGTGCTGGTGAGCAGGTCAAGGAGCAGCAGCTTGTGTGCGTGGCTGCTTCCTTTTATTTTGGAACTAGGCGCTTTTGTCACATACACTGAGTTTTTCTTCTGTGTCCATCACCGAGAAGCATTCCCAGTCCCTGTTCCTTTCATGCATCTTTTCTTTACAGCACTCCGTGATTGCCTTCTCAGGGCAGATTATATCAGACACACCTGGCTCCTGGTTCCAGGCTCTTTTCTCCTTGCATTTCTTCTCCTCCCAGTCCCCCATACACTCCCTAGTTCACACCCCTTTATCTTCCACACACACACTCCTTTGTTCACACTCTCTCTGATTGCGTGATGGGATATGACAAAGCTTGGCAGTTCATACAAGTGGCAACCCAAAAAGGCCACAGAGCCTGCAAAGGTTACAAAACCCAAAAGGCCATGCCAATAGCCACTGAAGCCACAAAGTCTGCAACACGGCTGCAGAACTTAATGATACAAGTTACAGATCTTACAATCACATTTGAGTGGAGGCTTTACATAACAGGTCTAACTGATCACGATATGCAAGGGCATCCAATGAAGTGACCTGTAGCTCACGAAAGCTTATGCTCAAATAAATTTGTTAGTCTCTAACACAAAGTGCCACAAAGTCCTCCTTTTCTTTTTAAGGTCAGGAAGGAATTTCCACCCAGGTCATATTGATAATGACCTTGTGGGGGGGTCGTCTTCCTCTGCAGTATGTGGGTGTGGGTCACTTGCCAAGATTATCTGGGTATATCTCATTGAATCATTTCACTGCCATTTAAGGTCCCTCAAGTACTGGTGCAACTTGGTCCCTCCTATTTTCTGCTGGTGGCACATAACGGTTTAGTCTCCAGAGGGCTGTTTTACTTTGGTCTAATTTTGGTTGTTGGGTTCAGTGTACAGGTGCTGGGTGGTGGTGGTGGCCTGTGATATATGGAAGATCAGACCAGACGATATGCTGGTTCCTTCTTGCTTTTAACCAGACTTTTTGTTTATTCTATAGAGAAGCCTAGTTTACAGCACAATAGCACGATGGACAACTCTGTCTTCCCGGGGGTTGTGTTGCCATTGTGCTGCACCACAACCTGAAGTTCTAGCCCACTTTTTCTACCTTCTACCTTGTTTCTGAAGATTTCCGCTCTTCTTGTAACTAACGAAAACTAGTGTTGGGTGAATTCCGGTGGTAAACACACACAAGTTAAGAAACGTATCTAAATTGTGTCCAGACTATCTCAACTTGATACAGCAAAATTGGGCTGGAAACCTCCCATGCACAAGCTCCCTAATAATATTGCCAGCAAAGGCTGGGATTGGACCTGTACCTTTAAAATTTTGCAGCTAGATATCTCCAGGGAATAAGCAGCAGGCTTTTAACCTGAAATCAGATGGTGTCTCTTAATATGTTTATCGTGTCAATAGTGTGATTCCTTTGTAATAATTCTGTTAATCTATTTCACCATTTAGCAATCAGTTTGTTTGAGCACACAGTGCAATCTCATAACTTGTAATAGCACTGCTAGGGATGCAGATGTGAAATGTATTGTACATGTTATCTCTACTCTGGAAAAAACAGTTACGTCAGACACAAAGTGAGGACAAAAGAGTTATAAAGGAAAATCAGGGCTGAGACATGGTGGGGGTTTAAGTGTTGCGAAATGGCCTTTAGTTTGATTGCCTCCTCTGTGCCAGTACAGCAATATTAAATAAAGATTTAACTGATGAACTCTGATCATTCGACTTCTAGGGTTCTCTTCTCACACAACTCTCATTGGCATGTTATGGAGAGGCGAACAGACTCGCTAGCTTGGAAAGCCCTTTGCAGATTATATTTAAATTGTATTGCTAACTTCGGTTATTTTTTTGCAGACATGGCACATTGCTATGACTGAAAGTGCTAAGAAGCCCCGGACAGCTCTAGGTAGTGTCTCAGGACTCATTTAGTGACATAAAAAGAAATTTTCACAACAAGACATCCTTGTATTAAAGAGTTCTGTAAAATATCTCTTTACACTCCCCTTTATAGATTCACAGTGCTGCCATTGAACTTCTTTTCACTGACATTACTTGCCTGATTCAGTGATACTGCATAGATAGCACTTATGTTTTATGTCTGTTATAAAACTTTAAATTCACAAATGGATTCAATAAGCTCTACTGGACAGCTTCAGTATATGTCCAATATATTTTAATGCTGTAGTAAGAATACTCAGATGAGAAAGTTTTCCTTATTAGTTTTTTTTTCTTTTGAACTGTATTGAAAGAATAAATGTTAAATACTAGAAACGAAACATTTCAAAGCTCAAACCTGCATCTTAGCATATTTTTGCCTTCCTAAAGATCCTTAGTAAATACTGACCCCTATTATCTTGAAACGCACATGTATCCTTTTCTTCGGGAATGCTCCCTTGTCCGAAATTTTCCTCTTCCTCAGCTCCCCTCTTCCACTACTCATCACTGCTACTTTCCATGAGTCTAGACATTTTTATTTTCTGCCACCTATGCCCATACACCTTTTTATTTCCCAGTGCTTCCCTGCAGCAAGGCAGACCTCTCAAGGGAGTTTGGGAAAGGCCACTAAGCATGGGATGAAATTTGCCCCGAGCACAAGGTCTGTGCAACACTCTAATCCTATTTTGAGGGGTTACTGATTCATAAACCTTGTACTGACCCCTGCATTTGGGTGCAGATGGAGAAAGTTCCAATGGACATAAACATATAGGGTCAGGTTCTCAGCAGGTGTAAATCAATGTAACTCCATTTAGGTTAATCATACTCTATTGGTTTGCACCGAGAATTTTGGCCATGAATGATTCGGTGGTTGTAGTGTCTAGGAATAGGGAAACAACTCTTTAAATACCTTGTGAGACTTCTAGTGGCACTCACTGTGATATATATTTTAGAGCCTCCAGAAACCAGTCAGAACGTATTTATGGATCAGGCAGAATGTATTTACCTTGGAGGTGTCATGTGGCAATTTGGGACCCAACTATGCCAGCATGGTTTCTTATTGTTTTTGTTGTATAAAGAGCAAAAGATACAAAAATGGTTCATCGGAGTAAATTAAACCACAACACCGTTTGAAGGTGAGCCATCAGTAATAGGCAGAGGCAGCATTGCAAGTGGAGTTGTTGGAGTAAGGAGAAAATATCAGGATCAACTGAGCCAGTTGTATTAGGAAATGATTTTTTTTTTGATGTTGCACCAAAACTAATGTGCATAGGAAGACATAATTAACTTGCATAGTCTGATCTTAATTACACTGCTGCTAGTATGGAATGCTGCTGCTAAAGTAAATCGCATTATTCTGAAACTTCGTTGGTGAAACTGAGATCTGGCCCTATAATTTTTTCCCCTCCAATTCAGATAGTTTTAAGAGCAGAGTTTTGGTCTTGAAAGTAATTAACATTGCTTTATGTTTTATGTAGTAGAAACAAGCTTTTGTTTTCAGTGACACAATGGGAATCCCGTTCCAATCATAGGAGTCCCCAACCAGCCCTGTTCATGTCTTTAACGAAAATCTATTTTTAAGTCCTTTACCAGGCCATTTATCTGCTCACTGAATGCCTTCCCTATGGAGCACCTGCACTGGACCCTATCCGCCACAGGGAGGCGTCAGCAATTAGCTTGGCTGCCTCCCTCCCCAAACCCAGTCGGGTTGCCAGACATCCCCTACCCCCTTTTATATTGGCCAAAACAAATGGTCTCTAAGGCTTTACAGGGGAACCCTTAATAATTTGGTGCCCCAGGATGCCCAAATTGCTGATCTTTTTATGACCCCAAGGGATTTGGCCACCCCCACCCCCCTGTTAGAATCTGTTGAGCCTTGTCTGGCTCCTGGTGACAGCTTCTGAAACCTGTTATGTAACAGTGAGGCGAGGCATCTGCTATGCCAGTATAAATCCAGGAAAGTTAATAAAGTAATAGATATTATCCTGGAGCCTATACGCCTCCCATAATGGCAAGCACAATTGTCTACATGTCCAAAACCTACATTTGATGGTAAAATCATCAAACTCATGCGGAATATGAAAGCTCAGCCTAAAGGAGCCTCAATGTATGTTTATTAAAAATATTTAGACATATTCAATCTACAGCAGTCTAGCATTATGCACATTAATGGGCTGGGTGGACCCTGCTACTCCCCCTGCCTACCCCTTTGATCAGAGCAAAAAATGGAAAACCATTAAAGAGGCTAAACCACTTTTTAAAATGGATTAAAATCAACTAGACTCTGCAAAAATAGTTTATCTTGAGAAGACTTAACTTTGGGTTCTTTAACAAGAGATACAAAAAAACAAACACTAGAATGCATAAATAGAAAAGATTATACCTGTAGCATCTAATCTTATACTTAGATTTTAAGATATTTATCATATTTTTGTGCACGGCCTAGCTCAGTGGGACTGGGCCTCTCTGTACTGCTCCAATACAAATAATAATGTATGGTGCCATTATGGTACCATGGTATGATAATTGTTTATTAAGAGCCTAGTGCCCCAAAGTCAGTATTGTTTTGTGTCATCTTGTCTCCATGGAAATCTAAAATACTCTTGTGTAGAGTTGGTTATGTAAGACAAACAGATCCATATAAGAAACAGTACTAAGATCAAAGCTGAGACCTAGGGGTAGAAGCTGTCACCATTCTTCAACTCCTTTATTCCCTAGGCACAGGAAATCCCCAATAGGCGTAGAGTTGGTTCTTATGTCATCCTCCCTGCAGCCCCCAGAGCAGGGGGCATGTGGCAGGTGATGGTCATGAGGAGCAGTGACTGGTGTATGTTTCATTCTGGCAGTCTCCAGCTGGCAGATGATTCCTTGGAAACCATTGCCGGTTAGTACAGTATAGAAATGAGATAGACCAGGGCTGGGCAGTGAATTGGAGTACCACATTCAGCTGCCAAATTGGACTTCCCAAATTGCTCTTTTGTGGCCTGTAGAAATTGAATGTCCCAGAGAATCTGGCTGGCTTCCTGAGAATATCTTGTGCTGGCTTCCTGAGAATATAGGAGAAGAATCTTTAAACATTAAAGGGCTTGCCAAGGACATTCGACTGTATGGTGCAAAACATGGAAGACCCAATGCACCATCCCAGAGATGAATAATCTGAGCTATGGAGATTATTATTTTCAGGAAAAGAAAGTGACAGGCTCCTAACACCTGAGAAGTTTCACTGTCATCTGTGTGTGACAAGTAATGACTAATAGTGTGTATTTGTTAAATTCCAGTTTAACACCTAGAATTGTGTGTTTATCGGGCTGTTTTTAATTTCCAATAATTGGATAGGTAGGATAAAAAGCAAACTGCTGAACTTTCCTAAGTGAAGTTGTCATGTGAATTTTCATTTCATGACAGATGGATATGTATAATAGTTAACTGAGCACTGTCTAGAACTGTTGGCACTGAAACTCTTATAACTGGGGCATGAGGTAACTGAGATGGGAGTTATAAAGGATGTAATTGTAAGCAAAAAGTATTCAACACAATCTTCTCCTTATTATAGTGCCAACTTTTGTGCCACTCTATTCATTTTTTACTTGTATACTCTTCCTATATCAAGTACCATCTCTTGCATGACACTTTATCAAGACTGTATTTCTCTTCTTGTAACTTTGTCCTTTGAAATTCCCTGTAAATACTTAGTTCCCTTCATTATTAAAATCTAATGGTGATAAGAGACTGTGCTTCACCATGTAATTTGGAAATTCATCTCTCAAGCACACAGCAGGAAAATAATGTTCAATTTCATGTTGGATATGTATAGTGTAGAAGGTTATATGCTGAGTGTAGCAGGGAAAGATAAGCACCTCACCATTCAGTGTTCCTGGACAACTGAAAAAGCAGTGGCATCTCTTGAAAATATTGAGAAGGTAATACTAAAGTAAAACACTAAAAATGTTCAGTGCAACAGAGATAACTTGTTCCACTGCTGCTTAAAGATTGTGCTCCAGTTCCACAGAAAAATGGATATGATCGTTCTGTGGAAAAATAAATCAGCTACATCACGTTTTGCCTGCCCTGGCATGTGAATTATAGAGCATTGTTAGCAGCTCTAGCATCGTTAGCATCGTTAACTTCCTTTCCAATCACAAAAGGGACTGCAATTACAGCTGTCCACAAGTGAAGGTGACAACAATCAGAAAGGGGAGGTAAGCAGAAAGAATCACATTTAGAAAATAAGACTAAAAAAGATAACTGTCTGGAATTTGCAGAGCATACTGCAATGTGTAGATTGGCTGTTCTGTGTCACTAAAATTCAGCCAGCCTACATAATTTTGTCTCTGATTTATGAATTTCAAGAAGGCTGCCTTACAGAATGCAGGGTCGAGGTTCTGAAATTTCACTTTGCCAAACATCAGGTTGATAAAATGTTTGGAAAAGCTATGAAGAAGCTATCAGTGAGCTAAGATTGTCAAACACTCCCTTTATAGCATGTAACAGGTTTTCAGTAGTGAACTGACCTGTAACTTTAATGAGTATGAGTGCTTTGTACTGATATATAATCCTAATGTATTATTTCCTGAACTAAGAGAACAGCTTTTTGTAGATCATGTGAAGAGGGTTAGCTATGGAAATATTTGACTCAATTTGACTCAATTTGACCCAAAATCCAGATAGAAACACCACTGAACTCTTGAGGAAATCAGGCCATAGATTTTGTCATCTCTCATTATGTAACATCAGTGAAACACTTCATCCTATGTAGTCACCTAATACTGGAATATTTGGTTTCAAATGGTAGATATGAGGCCAACATTTCATCTAAATCCACTATTCTGAGGTGGATAAAATCATGAATTTTTCATGCCTACTAGTTATCTAATAAGGCTCCTGCTACAGCGCACTCTGCCACAGGCATGGTCACCTTGTGGGGTAAGCAGCACAGACCATATTACAAGATTAGCTGTACAGCTACCTGGCCATCAGTGTTCTCTTTTAGTAAGTACTGACATGCTGTCTTGTGTGATGTAGCTTTTAGAGGAAGCATGGCAGACAGTAAGCTTTGAGTGTCACTATCCAAACATGCTCATCTTGCGGTTACCTTCTCCTTGTCAAGAATTAGAGAATGTTAATGTTATTAATTGAGTAACTCATGTAACTAAATTGTAATCTCATAATACTCTTAATTAACCATGTTGGGAGCACTGGCTCACTATTAATTCAGAGGCTAATTTCTGTTCCACCTATGTTTTTCATAGGGCCTCATGTCCAAGTACTGACTTGGTACAACCTTGCTTAATTTATGGTAAACCACAAGACCAGCAACCAAGTTGTTAGGGCTGCTGACATAAGATTTTGATGTACTATTTCTCCCCACCCCACCTCGAGGGATCAACAAGGTTATAAACTATCTCTGATCCGATGAAGTGAGCTGTAGCTCACGAAAGCTTATGCTCAAATAAATTGGTTAGTCTCTAAGGTGCCACAAGTACTCCTTTTTCTGATGTTCTTGTGTCCTCTATTAAAGGAGAAAATCCTCAGCCCTAGAGATCTCTATGTTGACAGAGGAAAACAAACTTTTAAAACATAAGTTTATTTTCACTGTATGTGCTTCGAAGCCTTGTTTGTGCTGCTCATGTGGTATTCTGAGATCCTTATTTCCTTTTTGACCTGAAGCAAAGTTTGTCATTTGCAGCTGTTTTTCATAGAAACTAACTCTGCATAATTAACAGCTTCACATGCCTTTAATGATTAAGGTGCTAACTTATTGGGAATTGTGTGCTTCAGCTTTGTGATGTGTTTATTGGCACTGGCTAATCTCAACATATTGTTTATATTTTACCCACAGGAAAGTTTGAACATAAACTGATCTACTATTAGTGACCAAGAAAGAGAGTTGTGTTTTTTTTTTTCCAAACTGTTATTCTTCTAATTATCTTTCGTAAAATGCAGGAGAGAGGGAAGTATCTTAGGTTCAAAATACTTAACTATTGTTTACTAAGCAAAACTATATATTGTATCATGCAGAAGGGAATGGGTCCCCATAAAGGAGGCTATATAAATAGATTCAGACCAAAATATGCATGTCAGATGGTAGGGCCCTAAGGCTGTCTAGCAACCTGTATGTTTCTGTGGAAGAATTAACATCTGTTTCAAGTACCTTTGGTAAGACTGAAGAATGTCAATTAAATCCCAGGGGTTGTCAACAGGAGCCAGTCAGGAAAGAGCTGCATCACTTTCACCTGAGAAAGCAACTTGGCATCAGTGTAAAAAGTTCATCATAATGCAGAAGTATCATAATTGAGCTTGATCATTTCTGGGTTTTTCCTATTAGTTTGATTAGTTTCCTATTAGTTGCAGACCTCATTCATGTAAAACTTCTATTGAAGTCCTGAGTAAGGGCTAAAGAACTAATAACTAAATTAAGCTCATGTTATTATTCTAGGAAACTTGAAGCGAAAGATACTTCTGGTGTCTCAAAGGAATCAGGCTATTTATTATGTGAATGCATCATAAAACGGAAGTAGCTTAAGTACACAACAGGCTCTATTTCTAGAAATTTTGGGCTATATTCCATCCAGATCTTTGTCATTAAAACAGGAGGATTCAGTTCCCTATTTTCCTCAGAGCTTCCTGCTCCACTTTTAGTTTACTTGAAGCTTTTATCAGGACACTTTAATAGTTGCCAAGGCCAGAAGGGATCATCTAGTCTGACTTACTGTATAACACAGGTCATAAAACTTCTCCAAAACAATTCCTAGAGCATAGCATTTAGAAAAAAAACATTCAATCTTGATTTCAAAATTGTCAGTGATGGAGAATCTCCATGACCCTAGGTAAATTGTTCCAATGGTTAATTACTCTGACTGTTTAAAAACATATGCCTTGTCTCCTTTGTTGGTAGGTTGACCTGTAAACCAAGGAGGAACAACCTTCCAAAATTCCAACATGGTCACATGGCTTCTGAGAGCAGTAGATTAAAATGGTCTTAAAATAGTAAATATGCAGCTCCTTTTCACTGCCTTGCATCTTATGTGTTTACTTACACCTGTGTACAGTACAACCCCAGACAGTAAAGAATTCAGTACAAAATGGATATTGTCCAGTGCCAAGAAGTATCAAAGTAGATCCAACTATTAAACTGCAGGTGACATTAGCAAACATCAACTACTAATTGTGCCTTGCAAAAGTGCAAATCACTTTCAGAAAGAGAGTGAATGAGCACAAAAAAACAAAACAATCCCCTGTTATAACCTAAATAAAACTGAATGTGAAACTGAACAGATAATTGCTTTGGCTCAATGCCTTGTTCCATGATTGTGCTTAGAATTGCATGAAATTCTGTTTTCCCCTCACAGACTTTCACAGTAAATACAGATCTTTCACAAAAATGTTCAAATTCGGCAGAAGGCAAAAATGGTGTCAACTAGCAATAAAGACACCGAAGCCTAACAATTGGTTAATTTAAGCTTTGGTAAATCTGAAGACAGCCATGGTAGCTGTTGGACATTATGTATGGTGGTCCAACAGGTAAGATATGATATGTCAGAGTATTGGTGTCTTCTTCACCACCACTACTTTGCCTCATCTTCAGGCTTTGTAGGTATTTATTTTTATTTTCCTCCTTTGGTCAGATCCCGTGTATGTTACTATGTATCAGATACATTCAAATGTGCCTCTAGTTTTGTCAGTATTACAACATAATCAGTTTCAACTAAAACAAATTCAACAGAACTGTGTTTGGGCCTGTCATAAATATAAAGGGAAGGCTAACCACCTTTAAATCCCTCCTGGCCAGAGGAAAAAACTCTTTCACCTGTAAAGGATTAAGAAGCTAAAGATAACCTCGCTGGCACCTGACCAAAATGACCAATGAGGAGACAAGATACTTTCAAAGCTGGAGGGGGCGGGGGGGAACAAAGGGTTCTCTCTGTCTGTGTTTTTTCTTTTGCCGGGACCAGAGCAGGAATGCAGGTCAGAACTCCTGTAAAGGGTTAATAAGCAATCTAGTTAGAGATGCGTTAGAGTCTGTTTTGTTTAAATGGCTGATCAAATAAGTTGTGCTGAATGGAATGTATATTCCTGGTTTTGTGTCTTTTTGTAACTTAAGGTTTTGCCTAGAGGGATTCTCTATGTTTTGAATCTGATTACCTTGTAAGGTATTTACCATCCTGATTTTACAGAGGTGATTCTTTTACTTTTTCTTCAATTAAAATTCTTCTTTTAAGAACCTGATTGCTTTTTTCATTGTTCTTAAGATCCAAGGGTTTGGGTCTGTGTTCACCTATGCAAATTGGTGAGGATTTTTATCAAGCCTTCCCCAGGAAAGGGATTGTAGGGATTTGGGGGATTTGGGGGGGAAAGACGTTTCCAAGCGGGCTCTTTCCCGGTTATATATTGGTGGCAGCAATAAAGTCCAGGGACAAAAGGCAAAATAGTTTGTACCTTGGGGAAGTTTTAACCTAAGCTGGTAAAAATAAGCTTAGGGTTTTTTCATGCAGGTTGACAGGGACTCTTTACCAAATAGAATTTGAGAAGCGTTCTTTCCATAAGGTTTCAAAATGGTTTATGCTCACACAAGTATAATTTTAATAGAGGTGCAGCTGCTAACAGCTTCTATACTCATGTACTAAATTCTGTAGTATGGAGAGTGCAACTAGTAAAAGAGGGTCAGGTTAGAGGGACTTAGTTTTGTGGGTCACCAAAGGCCTGGGATTTAGGAATGCAAACTGAGTATAGGCTGCTCTCTCACAAACTCAAGGCCTCCCTGCTACCATGCGACACTGGTCACTCAACATACTTAATAAAGATCTCTTTCCTACAACTCTGCCTGCCTGCTGCATCATTCACTGCTAATGAAACGCACTCTGTTCATATTAATGTTGGGATTCTTATCCCTGTTCCCCGTAACTGTATCTCGTGAGTTCAGTAGGGACTCAGGAGAAGAGTTCTGTCTATGTGGAATTCATTGCAGGAGCAAGGGTATAGGTCGCATTTTTTTCTATTAGTGTTCCCATATGAGATATGACATAGAAGTCACTATGATAAGGTTAAGTCAGTGTTTCCCGAAGAAAAGGGGGGCACAAGACTATTGTAGAGGGTTGCGAGAGCAGCAGCTGCTGACCAGGTGCCCAGCTCTAAAGGCAGCACCACCACCTCCAACAGCAACTCAGAAGTAATGGTGGCCTGGTATGATATTGCCACCCACACTTCTCTGCTGCTGCTGACAGCAGCACTGCCGTCGGCTCTGGAGAGTGGTGGCTGCTAGCTGGGTGCCCAGCTCAAAGGCAGCACCAGCAGCAGCAGCAGTGGAGAAGTAAGAGTGGCATTGTATGGGTGGGGGGCATCACAGCCTGAATTATTTTCAAAGAGGGTCCCAACAAAAATTTTGAGAACCACTGAGTTAAGTCAGTACACTGGGGGATTCACCCCCCCCCCCATTTTTTTTAAGGAGTTGTCCTAATATAAACATACCCTGAGCCATACTGGGCGGCTCACTCTCACTCTCTCTCTCTCTTTTTATTTTTTTTTGTAAAATACGATGGGTTGATTTATGGTGGGTTTTTTGTTGGTTTTGGGGTTTTGAGGGTGTTTTGTTTTGTTTGCTTGTTTTTGTGGTGGTGATATTCTGAAAGGTTCAAAGCATGCATTGTCCTTAGGGTCCAATCAATTTTTTCGAGACTTGGAGTTTCTTCTTCAGCACAGGTGAGTTAAACTGGAAAACACAATTTTATAGCTGTTTCAGTATCAAATAAAATTGTTTACATCTATTTGGCTACCAAGAAAGGCTGCAAAGTATTTAATCAATGTATCTCAGCTACTATTGGAGACTCTTCTTTTCCACAACTATTTTCCTCTCTCTCTCTTCTTTGTGGTTAATCAGGTTTGCTATGCCTATGCTGTAATAAAGTGGTTTTCAACCTGTGGTCTGTGGACCCTGGGAGTCTGCAGCCTATGTCTAAGATTTCCAAGGGGGTCTGCACCTCCATTTGAAACTTTTTAGTGGTCCACAAACAAAAAAAAGGGTTGAAAAGCACTGCTGTAGTACAACTTGTTCTTGTAGTAATAACTAAAATAACATTGAAAATCAATGAAAACTGGGCAGAGCCTTGTGTAAATAAGAATGTATGGGATCTGTATTGCCTCAAGCAAGCCTCTGTGGAGATCTGGGTTTCAGTGATTTTTAAAATTTCTGCTCCTCATATTGATAGAAATTTAAATGCCCAGAGGGCTTTATATTACAGCTGGTGTACAGAAGCACCATTATGATGCCCTCAGAGCATGCTATGCAGTATGTTCCACCATCTCGCCTGAGGAAGTTTCATAGTGATGGCCGCATTTACAGTTAGAGAATATACACCTGCACTAACAAGGACATAGGAAATGTTATTTTATTTTTTGATACCTGTGAGGGGCCCTCTGAAGCAAAACTCTCTAGTATCTCCAGAGCTGTGTTTGTGTCATTACCTGATTTACCATATCTAGACAAAGTAATACTAAAACACACTTTATACTCTACAATCAGATAAGGTGAGTTCTTACATTATCACCAATTCCAAATATTAGAAATCTTAACCAAATATGGGTTAAAATGGTAACTCTGTTTTCATAAAATGAAAGTAGGTTAATGGATTTATTTGCATTAATTTTGTGATATATCAAAATGAAATCATACAATTTAAGAAACAAAGAGCTTCCCAAATATAATATAACTAAACATATCAGCAAACCTCACATCTGAATTCACACCCGTTATCCAGAATTGACTTATGTCCCCCAGTGGGTCTCATTTTCATTGAAAAGTTCTCCTCCATTTGTGTAAAACTCTATTTATCTGAATAAATTCTGTGTGCCCTGTTGCTTTGGGATATAGTAGATGGGGTTAGTGAAATGTGTTAAAATAACTCTGAGACGTTTTGGATGTACTACAGAACCTCTGGAAGCAATATGTTACAATTAAAGGTTTTATTTGTAGGGAAGAAGAGCTCGAGTGGATCTCTCATAAAAATGTGTCGTAAAAAGGTGTAATATGCTTATTCAACTTGCCAAATTTAACTAATGGTTTGACAATTACTGTACTTCAAATACAGTCTTGATAATTGTGTTTTTTTTTGGGAGGGGGGGGTGTTTTCCCCCCATGCTGGTCTACGTGAACTTACACATTATTTGTCTGCACCTCAGTTCTGTTGATTTCCCACTTTGGGCCTGAGCAGGATTTTGTCATATGTTGGCAGTTGGAAACATTTCCCCAAAACTAAAATTTCCTCAGATTAAAAGAAGTGCTGTTACTTCACCTTTTTTTCCTCTTTTTTTTTTCTTTTCTTTTTTTCTTTCCAACCTTTGCACTTGGGGATACTGGAAATCTCATTAAACCATGTTCTTGCTATTTTCAGACTAATTTTGCAGACTCAAGAGATTTGGATTAGTTCAGATAAACCTTGGGTGCATATCCAAAGCTACCCTTTTGAAGCTCATCAGTTGCTAGACAGAGGGCAGATGAGCTCAATTAAGTATCATTTTAGTTTGAGACTACAATGTGTGAGGAATGATTGTTTTGTTTCCATTTTATTAAAGGAAAATGCATGCATAGAAATGTTGTAGTCTCAGATATGCCCTCAGCTTGTGAGGAATCTTTCTTATTAGGTGTGCCAGTGAGTGAGTAATAGAATAGCTTTATATAACATAGAGAACTCTTAGAACCTTTTAAATTCTCTGGCACAGATCATTCCCTTCCACAGATAAATTCAAGTTATCCATCTCTAGAAAATACACGCCAGTGGCTTGTTTTTTGTTACTTGTTAATTATGCTACTGACTTCACCCTACCTTTCACCTTTGTGATCAATTCATCCAATCCATATGTCTTTACTGTTTTCAGTCTTGCTTTCAACCCTGTCATGGTAGTGCACACATCTGGGAAAATGATTCAGTATGTATAATTTATCTGTAAAATGCATACTTTTTTTCTTATTTGTGGAATGTCCTTGAGCAGAGTATGACTTTTTTTCCATATTTGTTCGTTGTTTGCATGTATTCAATGAGTGCTTTATCTGAACACAGTTGTGGATTCTATGAACATTGTGAATACTTTTGTTTGGTATGCAGTTTCTAACTAACTAAAAATAAATATATCTAGAGTTCTGGGTGCCCTTGACATATGTTTAGAAGCAAAATAAAGTTATATGACCAGTCAAAGCAGCAGCATTTCTGTTCCCTTCATAATAATCAGCAGAAATATATACATTAAAACTGCTACCTACACCACACGTCCTCTAACTGCCTTAGTCCTCCTCCAGTGCCTATTCAAAAAGGTTGCTTTGCAGCACCCTGAGAAAGGCAACTGGTTTGGGCTATTCTTGGTCCTGGGATGAAGTGCGTTCCAACGGAAAAGCACCATTACAGAGAACACTGCCAGCAAGCACTCCCCTCTCCCCTTTATTTACACATACACACAAACGCCCAAGGGGGGAATCAATCTTGGGTGCCCTGCTGCTCTCAGTGGTGGCAGAACGTCATGAGCAGAGGGGTGGCCTCTCATATAGGAAGGTGCCTGGCCATTTAGGTCAGAACTAATAACATTAACTCCACCTGGAAGCCAATAGATGGCCAATGCAAAGCCCAGAACATTGTCATATGATTGTGCTAAGACACTCTCCTACTCAAGCAGGCTGCCATATTTCTGCACTTGGTTCACCTTCTGAATAGATTTAGGGTGTGTCATCACCTAAATCACATAATATGGCTGAATGCATTATTGTAACCTCTTATATATGAGAGAGGGGCTTCAGTAAATCAGTAGAATTTTGAAAGTAGAATAAGGTAGAAGGCTTGTGCATGAGCTTTGGAATGGAGTAGTAGGTAATGAATTTTAGGAGTCCCAAAACCTTTTGGGCCATGCAGGCTTTGCCTGAGGCATCATTAAAAGAAAAAAAGTTGACTTTCCAATATCACTTTCTCGTCCCTCTTCTCCCCCCCCCAACTAACCCTCTTTAATTGAGGAGATTAATTTGTCGAGATTTAGCAACCTATGCCTCTCTTTTAAAAGTTCCTTTGGCCTAGTGGAGGCAAAAATAATTGATACCTGCAACTGTGAAGCTACAGCAGCAGACATTAGCTCCTAGAAGCCTCCTTCCCTCCCCCTGGGAATATTAGAATATTGAATAGTTTCTCTTTAATTTTTACAATAGAAAAATGAGTTTAAAGTAGCTGAAAACATCACAGGCTAATGCTGAAATGATGGCCTGGCTCTTTCGGGTAGTGTCAGCCTCTCTTCTCTTCCCAAGTGCCCATCAACTTAACACTAAGTCCCCATTGGGTGCCTTTATTATGTCTTCCTCAGCTTGACCCCTCACACATGCATAGTTAACACAATGAGCATAGGAATCTTGTGTTTCAGTGATGAGGACCCAGCTCTGTATTGCTGAGAATTGTGGCACAGCTGAGACATCATCTAAAAGGATAGTTGGCTAATAAGACTGTTGCCTAGGACATTCCATAGAGTTAATACTCAACTCTGTACACTTCAGTTAGCTCACTTTCTGTATCTTCTATTTTCTATCTATTTGCATGTCTTAACTCCTGGGTATATTATTCTTTAATAGGCAAGGTATTTTTACTTATTAATATTTATTTTCATAAACACCTAATCCAAAACTCCTTACTCTGTATAGCTCCCCCATTTTTCTGCTTAACTACAACCTCAATGTCACCTCTGGACTCAAAATCCTAGAGTCACCAGAACTTACCTTCCTCTCTACATTCCCCTGTGTTTAAGTCTGCCTGTTACCACCACTGGAGCAGAGATTTCATCCTTCCTTAACTTGCCCTCTGATGAAACACTTTCTTCAATACTTTTCATTTTAACTACTGCAGGTCCCTCAATTATAACTTACTAAGGTACAGATTGTGGCTGGCCTCTGTGTGGATCCACAAAGAGAGGAGGCCATGAAGAGTCTTCACATAACTAGTCCCTGTACTCTCAAGAGGGCAGGGACTGGTTCTTGCTAGCACCTTTCTGAGATACAAGCCACAAAACTCATAGCTTCCATGCCACCCTGCAAAGTCCGCAGTGGTACAGCCAGGCCACTTTCTCGATAGGCAAAGTAGAATTCTATCACTCCCACTCATCTTTCCCAAGTAGCAGTAAATTGCCATTCTAGCTTTCAAAAAAAAAAAAAAATACCCACAACATTGCTTTACATTTCCCCTGTGACCTCATCCATCTACTTCCTTATCTGCTCTCTCCACTTCTTTTCTATTGACCTCCACTAAATCTCCTTCTCTCACATGTCTGAAGTTGGGTGTCACTGTTTTAGTTATGCTTTCTTCCCCGTGATGAACTCTCCCCATTTCCTTTTAGACACACGGCTAAATTACATAACATAAGACCATAAGAATGGCCATACTGGGTCTGACCAAAGGTCCTTCTAGCCCAGTATCCTGTCTTGTGACAGTGGTCAATTGTCAGGTGTCCCAGACGAAATGAACAGAACAGGTAATCACTAAGTGATCCATCCCGTCGCCCATTCCCAGTTTCTGGCAAACAGAGGCTAGGGATGCCATCCCTGCCCATCTTGGCTAATAGCCATTGATGGACCTATCCTCCATGTATTTGTCTAATTCTATTTTGAACCCTGAATGGTCTTGGCCTTCACAGCAGCCTCTGGCAAAGAGTTCCACAGATTGACTGTGTTTTGTGTGAAGAAATACTTTCCTTTGTTTGTTTTAAACCTGCTGCCTATTAATTTCATTTGGTGACCCCTAGTTCTTGTGTTATGAACTTTGATGTAATCAGGGATAATTCAATTGAAATCAGTGCTTACTGCAGGACTGAATTTGGCCAATAGTCTCCTTTCTACTTTTAAAACCTCTCCTTGAAACATTTTTTTTTTTTTTTTGCTGTAGAAAGCTTTTTTTCCTCTCTTTTTTTTTTATGCTATACACGAGGGATACTCTAGAAAACTGAATTATTGTACTGAGGTGAAGTACACACACGAGAGATGAATTTAATATTTTCTTTTCATTTCTATTTCTTTTTCTATTCAAAAGTTCATTTGTAGAGGTATGTCAGGGTTAGGATTTTTGTATTTTTGTTTTTTTGTGAGAGCTTTGCTGAATTGTAGAATAGGAATTTGAATACCAAAATTGCAAGTTGGAGATCTTTGTTAAGCTACCAAAAGAGAAACAGATTTTCAACATTTAACTTTATTTCAAGAAGGCAGTAGAATATTTGTATTATGTCCTGGGTCAGTTTTTCTCACCTCAGCAAGTGAATCTCATTCTTACTGAAGCCATTAGGAGCAGAACAAATATGAGAACTAAATAACAGATTCTGCCTATACCTTTTCACCTCATATACCCACTCATTCAAACTCAGAGAGCTCGTACCACAATGCTAATAACGTTGACTATGCTTTTGTGATATTTAGATTCATTAACATTTTTATTAACTTTAATATTTTAAATCTAAATAATAAAACTGTCTAATGTCTAGTTTGTGCTTCAGACAAAAGAACAATAATTTATTTAATAATAAAATCTATAAGAAAACTGATCTGAATGAGCAAGCTAATTATTGCTGATTCTTCTGCTAAATTCCTTGGATGCCGAGTTTTGGAATATGTAAATTTTTCTCTGAGTTCTTTAGTGGCATCTGTTTTCTCAGAATATTCCTGAGGCAAATGTAATGGTGCCTGTGGGTTTATTTTAAGGTTAGGCTGTTGACAAAGTATCCAGTCTTTCCAGATGTCATTTTCCTTAGATTCACCTTTGAGTTTGAATCTTGTGCACATACTGTTTCGTTGTAAAAATAGATCTTATGGGGCTCTCAGAGACAGTGCTATGCAGAGAAAGAGGGAATGTTTTTTCCATGATTTTATACATTTTTCAGATTTTATATTCACTTGGTGTAGAGTATCCACCTATTACAGATATGTGAGTTATTCATGCATCTACAATGATCATATTTGTGACTAAATTCTAAAAAAATATAATGTAAGCTTATCTTTTCCTTTAGTATTCACTTTTCCTTTAGTATTTTCCATATAACCCTCCTGAACCATTTTGAAAATTGATGCTTGAGGACAGCAGACTTGTTTTAAATTACTCCCCCCCCCCCAAGTAAAAAATAATGTACAGTACTGTCAAGGGCTGTCTGGCCCTCTACAGGGAGTTGGACCCAGTCTTGCCTGTGATCTAGTAGCTAAACCCCAGCTGATTCTGATCTGGACTCAGTTATAATCCCAGCTCTGGAGGGGTTGTGGAGAACTACACAGACAGAAGAGAATTACACAGGAAATAAGACACAGGAGAGAGGAGGTAGGGAATTCCCTCTCTCTGGGAAGGGCCAGCTGAAGGCAGTGGGTCCAAGTGCATCACCATTCCAAGGGATGAACAAGGAGCTGCAAGGACCTAGGGAGAAGCCTTTGAGGCCTGGGAACCATAAGAGGGCCTATATTAATGGTAAGCTATGGGAAACAACACAAGGAACCTAGAGGTAGAAAGTGGCCTGGGGAAACGGCAGCACATCTAAAGGAGCTGACTTTACTGCTTAACACAAGGTCCCTGGGCTGGAACTCAGAGAAGAGGGTGATCCTGGGGTCCCCTATCAGCCACAACAAAGAGGCATAAAATTCCCAACACCAGGACTATTGACCCCAGGGTAGGGCTGAGGACTGAGGCCAGGAGATGAGTTGAGAAGTAGCCTGAGAGGGGTAAAAGGAGCCCTGCCTACAATGTTTGGACTTGTTACCCCAGAAGGGGACCCAAATAGTTGTGACATAACTGGAGGGCTAAGTCTTGGACAGAAACAGGCCATCACAGGGCCAAACAAGTTGATCAACATGGAGGCAAAGACCCCTGCAATTTCCTGCTCCAACACCTGAGGGTGCTATGGCAGTGAGTGTAATTGCTTACAAATACTCAGCTTGTTAGTTTCATTTGCAAACCTATACAATGCACTGAATTTAAAATACTTCCATTTAAGATCTAGTGGAGGAACATCAGGCTTGTAATTCATTTTTCAATAATATACTTCAGGATCTCTTCCTAACTTTGTTAGCACACAGGAGCTAAAGTAGGTGGAATAGGGAAAGGAGACTTCCCAGTTCTCTGGTATCCTACTCCGTGCTTAGACACCTATGGAAATTGATGGAAGTTCCTACACTCAAGCTCCATGGGGATTCAGGTTTCTGGAAATGTGGGTTCTAGGAAACGGAGACAGAGCAGCTGCTTTCAGAGCCAGTAGAATTAAGAGTATTTCAAGGAGCATTAATGCAAGCTGGGTCCCTCCATGGATGTTGGAGAATTCCCTTCATGGGTGTATACTATGTTGCCAGGGAGGATAGGAGACCAGCAGGACAGTACACCGGTGCTGGGGAGCAATGTGAAGGCTTCCAATAAATGAAGACACTCATTTGACATCAATGAGAGTTCCATGTGTGGAGGCAGAATGTCTCTGTAGAGTGAAACACCAATCATATGACCAGAATTTTACTACAGAAAGTAGAGCCCATTCTTGTTCCTTTTATTTATTTTTAAGACATTTTAAAAACAAAAGATGTGCCATTGAAATCACATCCACACTCTCTTAGATATATTAAATGTGTTATTTTAAGAGTTTTTGCAGAAAACCCCTTCTTCATTTCAGATCCTGGCAAATAGAGCCTATGACTTTCCTTTAGGTATTAATATATCTTTAGGAAAAAAGTTCTCAGTGATGCTATATTCCACCCTGATCAAAATTAAATGTAAATACATTCATAAAGCAAATGCTGTTTAAAAATAGGAACTGCCACATTTGGCTATGGCTTTTAATAGGACCTCAACATCTGCAGCTGGGCCTCTCCACTTTCTATTTAAAAATCAACATTAAAGCAGTGAAATGCATTCAAGTTAGATTTTTAATTTAAAATTAAAATTCAGAAGCCACTGGAGCACAGTTGGCACCATAGTAAAAGCTTCACTTGGGCTGATGCTGGGAAATGGTCCTAAAGCAGCAGGGTCCTAGGCCAGAATACAATGTAAAAAACAACACTTCACACTTAGCTGCTCTGTGCCCTGAAGCCATCTGTGTATTTGCATTAAGCTGAAATGTATAGAAATTCATCATATAGGTCATAGCTAAAGAGAAGGGAATATGGCTACATTAAGCCTAAGTGGTGTACTGGTGTGAACTAATGCCCATCGAAGGGGCTATTGTGTGTTCATGAGCATTACGTAGAAGTGAGATGGAGCAAAAGAGCCATGAAGCTCTGTTTCTGTACAGGTATACAACTATATCAGTGTTTTTACTTCACATCTTTAAGAGGTGACTTAATCAAAGTGTGGTGTTTTGGTTGTTGTTTGTTTTGGGGGTTTTATCTGTTTTTTGTTCTTAATAGCATTCACAGTACAGACGGCTTGAGCCTCACAGCTCAGAACTGAACTTCAGCCAGGGTGTTCGGATCCATGACTAAATTTCATATTTGTCTAAAATTGAAACTACTTCATCACAGTAAGTCATACAAAGAATAATTCTGAGGAACCCAGACCTTGGGGGAACCCCATATCTATCGCTAGATAGTTTTGTTAGTTCTTTTAGCCAAATCCATTGGATGCAGGGGTGCTGGAACAATTTTCATAGTGTGGGTGCTGCGAGCCACTGAACCGAACTGTAAACCCTGTATATGACGGAAACCACTTCAAGCCAGGGAGTGAGGCAGCACCCCCAGCTGCCCTAGTTCCAACACCTATTTTTGGCTTATGTAATATACCACATTAATTGATCTTATGCAAATAACTCTTCATAATGAAATGAGTTAAGAAAAATTATCTCTTATACAACATACAAGACATGAAACATACATAAAAAAGTTTTTTTAACAAGCCACTAAACATTTATTGTAACATTTGTGTAGGCTTCTATTTCAGTGCTAGTATTAGGAGGGAAAACTACATAAACACATTTACCTTATTTGCATGCAAGTCCCCATTACTGCATGCAAATGTCAGTTCCGCACATATATTTCTGCACATGGCAAGTCGAGAGGCTATTTTTCAAAATGTGGCTTTACATGGCTGAAAGTCAAAACTGTGATCTTTGTTGTCTGTATCAAATTGAAAATATATACAGCATTGTAATATACTGTATATGTCCAGCACATACATGGAGGTGATATCCATGTGATCACTTGCAGAACTAAACAATAACTTGCATTTATCATTTACTTTTGACCACCTATCTGAATTCTGCCCACTGAACCTCCTCTGGAGCTTATTCCAACATTCCAAACCTCTGAGCATCTTCAAACAGCTTCCAGTCTTGTTTGTTCATTTGTTTGTTTGTTTTAATCAGCCCTCCACATATCTAGCATATTTTATTCTTCCCCTTGAAATGTGGAATTTTCCTTAAAAATAAATAGCCTGAGATCTAGGCTGCAAGCTTATACCACTGGAGAAATGGAGAAACAGACCCTGCATGTTCTGAGATATTGGAATTTTAAATAATTTAATTTTTTTCTATAAAGGCTATTTTAGGTGACTCTTGGAGGTTGTTTGTTTTATTTTTCCCCCTCTCCTTTATACTCGTGAACAGCTGGACTCAATGGACTTAAGCAAGGTACAAGGCTTTACAGGAACAGGGATAAAAAAAGTAGTCCCAATAAAAAGTTTTAAAGCTCTTAGAAACAACCAAAATATTTCCCTGCCCCACCCCTAAACTGTGATAGAAACAGAGAGCATGATGATGTGGGGTGACATAAGGACTTCAGCTGGGATTCTCAAAAGAGTCTAAAAGAGTTAGCTGCCCATTCCCTTTGAATATCCTTTGTAAATCCCAGCTTTTATCAGCACTAATATTTCCAACCCTAACCCTAACCTTTTCATAGATTCATAAATCTGAGTGAACCATTATGATCATCTAGTGGCTTCCTGCATAACACAAGCATATAATTTCACCCAATAATTTTATAGCACACAATGTATTCTAATGATAGATCAATTCAAACAACATATACCACAGGTAAATTAATGGTCATAGTGAACATTCTCTCTTTCTCCTTCTTTAAGACCCAAAGCAATAAAAGGAGCATAAACTCCAGCAAGTCAAGTATAAAAGTATAATTAGGCAAGCCAAAAAAGAATTCGAAGAGCAACTAGCAGAAGACAAAAAAACCCAGCATTTTTAAAAGTACATCAGAAGCAGGAAGCATGCCAAATAATCAGTGGGGTCACTGGACGATTGTCTTGCTAAAGGAGTATTCAAGGAAAACAAAGTCATTGCCAAGAAGCTAAATGAATTATTTTGCATCAGTCTTCACTGCAGAGGATGTGAGGGAAATTCCCACACCTGAATGATCCTTCTTAGGTGAGAAATCTGAGGAAGTGTCCCAGATTGAAGTGTCAGTAGAGGACGTTTTGGACCAATTTGATAAACTAAACAGTAATATGTCACCAGGACTGGATGGTATTCACCCAAGTGTTCTGAAGGAACTCAGATATGAAATTACAGAACTACTAACTGTGGTATGTAATCCATTGCTTATCAGCCTCTGTATCAGATGACTGGAGAATAGCTAATATAATGCTGATTTTTTTAAAAAAGGATCCAGAGGCTATCCTGGCAATTACAGGCCAGAAAGCCTAACTTCATTACCAGGCAAATTAGTTGAAAATATCGTAAAGAACAGAATTATCCAGACACATAGATGAACACAAAATGTTGGGGAAGAGTCAACATGATTTTTGTAAAGGGGAAACCATGCCGCACCAATCTATCAGAATTCTTTAAGGGAGTCAACAAGTATATGGACAAGGGTGATCCAGTGGATATAGTGTACGTGCACTTTCAGAAAGCTTTCAACATTCCCACACCAAAGGCTCTTAAGCAAAATAAGCAGTCATGGTATAAGAGGGCAGGTCCAATCAAGGATCAGTAACTTGTTAAAAGATAGGAAATAAAGGAATACATGTTCAGTTTTCATAGTGGTGAGGTTAATAGCAAGGTCCCCCAAGGATCTGTACTGGGATCAGTGCTGTTGAAAGTGAGGTAGTAAAATTAATGGGCCTTACATTTAAAACATAAGTCAGCCTGTGGAATTTGTTGCTAGGGGATGTTGTGAAGGCCAACAATGTAACTGGTTTCAAAAAAGATCTAGATAAGTTCATGGATGACAGGTTCATCAATGGCTATTAGTCAAGATGGACAGGGACAAAACCTCATGCTTTGGGTGTCCCTAAACCTCTGACTTCCAGAATCTTGGCCTGATGACAGAGGATGCATCACTCAATTGTCCTGTTCTATTAATTCCCTCTGAAGTATCTGGTACCAGCCACTGTCAGAAGATAGGATACTGGGCTAGATGGACCATTGTCTTATGTTCTTCGTATGTCTTATAAATATATCGGCTATTGTTGTTTACAGTGTAATTGCAGCTGTGTTTGTCCCAGGATATGAGAGACACAAGGTGGGTGAGGTAACATTTTATATTGAACCAGCTTCTGTTGGTGAAAAGAGACAAGCTGCAGACCCGAAAAAGTAGTGCAAAAATATGTCTCTGTCATCAACAGAAGTTGTTCCAATAAAAGGTATCACATCACCATCTTATCCCTCTAAATATATCAGCATCAGTTACTGATTAATAATATTTGTTAAGTTGCTTGTAAACTTGACTATCAATTGTTGATTTAGCTACTGGTTTTCTTGTTCCTGGGACCAGAGTTGTATGCACCAGTAGCTCTGTCTCTGACAGTACTAACGTTAGTGGCAATTTAGTCTGAGATCAGAGTATGTTGTTTTTCTCTACATAATGGATAAAAACATTTTAATCTTGAACAATACAAATATTTTTCCACTGCACAGAATAATAAAAAGAGTAACAAGCTATTGATCTCTACTTGACAATGGAATTCTCAGAAAACCAATATATTAGCCATTTCCCCCAGAGTTAAGTAACTACCATTTTATAAACTTTCAAAAAATCCTCAAATAAAATGTCAGACCCCAAAGAACACAACAGGACTTAGGAAGAAATAGAACAGGAAGAAGTAGAGTACCAACTTTAAAGTTGGATGAAACCTGGGAAGGTTTTACAGCTGGGATGTGGAGTTGGGGTAGGGTGATCACAAAGCTTCAAAAGTAGTAGGAAGGAGTCCGGGCTTAATCTGTAATGAAAGAGGTGCTGGGGTTCAAGCAATTTTTTTCATAACTGATGCGGTAAGCCCAGAGGTGCTGGAGCTATGGACTACCAAGCCTAGAGGTGCTAGGGCTCAGCCCTGGCACAAATTAAGTACTGGAAGGAGTCAGTTGTTTTGTCCTGCAGTGGGAGGGTTTGGCTGGTACGGTGAGTTAAGGTCTTGCTTGTTGTGGGAGGAGGGATAATAAGGTCATTTTTATAGTTCCTTTGCAGAGTGTACCTGCATTTTAAGTACATGTAAACAAAAAATACATTAGATCAAAAATAGTGAGTTTTACACTAGTGGACCTTTTAAAATGACTGAATTATATGACTGCCTTCATCAAGAAACTAGCAACTGGCTCCTGACTATGCAATGCTAGCACTGAGGTCTCTTGTGTCCTGCCAAGGTTCCCCTTCCCCACTCTGAACTCTAGGGTACAGATGTGGGGACCTGAATGAAAAACCCCCTAAGCTTATTTTTACCAGCTTAGGTTAAAACTTCCCCAAGGTACAAACTATTTTACCTTTTGCCCTTGGACTTTATTGCTGCCACCACCAAGCATCTAACAAATATCTAACAGGGAAAGAGCCCGCTTGGAAACGTCTTTCCCCCCAAAAAAATCCTCCCAAACCCTACACCCCCTTTCTTGGGGAAGGCTTGATAAAAATCCTCACCAATCTGCACAGGGGAACACAGACCCAAACCCTTGGATCTTAAGAACAATGAAAAAGCAATCAGGTTCTTAAAAGAAGAATTTTAATGGAAGAAAAAGTAAAGAATCACCTCTGTAAAATCAGGATGGTAAATACCTTACAGGGTAATCAGATTCAAAACATAGAGAATCCCTCTAGGCAAGACCTTAAGTTACAAAAAGACATAAAAGCAGGAATATACATTCCATTCAGCACAACTTATTTGATCAGCCATTTAAACAAAACAGAATCTAACGCATATCTAACTAGATTGCTTATTAGCCCTTTACAGGAGTTCTAACCTGCATTCCTGCTCTGGTCCCGGCAAAAACAACACACAGACAGAGAGAACCTTTGTTTCTCCCCCTCTCCAGCTTTGAAAGTATCTTGTCTCCTCATTGGTCATTTTGGTCAGGTGCCAGCAATGTTATCCTAGCTTCTTAACCCTTTACAGGTGAAAGGGTTTTTCCTCTGGCCAGGAGGCATTTAAAGGTGTTTACCCTTCCCTTTATATTTATGACATGTCCTCACTGATATTTTATATAAAACTCCTCCCACTTGCAGATGGGGATCTTTCTTCCTGCCTTACTTTCCTGGTAACAGGGTGGAAAAGACATTTACTCTTTGAAGAATCATTCTCCTTTGGGCTACATATGCCTACAATGAGATTAGTTACTTAGAAAAGCCTTCAGCTCCAGCGCTTTTTGCAAGTCTTTTTTATCATTAATTATGGCTAGTTACTGTAATTGTTCAATCCAGCTTTGGTATTAGTTCATTGCATACTAACCCATACTAATTCATATTTTTCTCTTCATTTCCTTCTCTCTTATCATTTCACAAGACAAACAATCTTACTAAACTAGGACATGAGCTATGCTACTGTGGGTTTGTCTGCTATAGGAGTAGTTCTTTGATAAATTTGTCTGGTTGTTACAGCAAAAAGTGTAGTTTCACTGAGGAGAAAAATCATGTCCATACCATTCTGGGATTAAACCAACAGGAAGCTAAGTAGTTTTTGAAAAACCCAAGTTTAAAAAATTATGGCTGACAGCCGAGTTATATGACTTTTGACTTTTGTACTGAGAAAAATAGAAGATGCAGTCTGAGCTTGAGTGCTTTCAAGAGGTGGTCAGTAAAAGGCTTTAAAAAGGCTAATCATACAGGCAAATTAAAGAGCATGTAAAGCACTCTAAGACAGGAGTGCTGAAACATTTTTAAATGCCTAGACATTACGCTAAAGACACAGTTCTCTCATTAATATTTTTTTAAGAACTGCCAATGAAAATGACTTCCTCAATTTCAGTAACTATGGAGAGCTGGGCTGTCATATAAAGCTGGACAAAAAGTATGGCTTTTCACTTTGGAGGCATCTTTATCATTATATATCTTGAGTGGGCATCTTCTCCCTCTCTGCTCCTGTCTTCCAGAGGGCTACCAAGAAGGAACAGTGCATGTAGGATGAGAAGTAAAAAGAGATTAGAGCCGCAAATCACCTACAATGGCTAGCTGGGCCTGGGAAATAATCTTCCCCCATCTCAGCTGGTTATGTAACTCAGCGTGCGCTGGTCATGAATAAAGATAATTTGCTAAGGAATTGCCAGGATTTCCTTTGCAATAGAAGAAATGCTGCATATTCCAATAGCATTTCTAAAGCACTTCTTCCGTTAGCATTTACTGAAGGCTTTCTACCTTTCAATGTGTGGCTGAGTTCTCTTTTGTTCTGTTTTTTTCAATAGATTCTAAGGCCAGAAGGAACCATTGTGATCATCTAGTCTGACCTCCTGCATAATACAGGCCATAGAACGTCCCTGAAATAATTCCTGTTAAACTAGAGAATAACTTTTTTTTAAAAAAAATCAATCTTGATTTAAAAATTGCCAGTGATGGAGAATTTACCACAACCATTGGTACTTTGTTCCAATTATTAATTATCTTCACTGTTAAAAATGTACACTTTATTTACAGTCTGAATTTGTCTAGCTTCAGCTATCAACCACTAGATCTTGTTATACCTTTGTCTGCTAGACTGAAGAGCCTGTTATCAATTATTTGTTCCCCATGTAAGGATTTATAACCTGTGGTCAGGTCACCCTTAACTCTGCCTTTGATAAGTTACATTGATTGAGTTGCTTGTGCATATCACTATAAAGCATCTTTTCCAATCCTTTAATCATTTTCGTGGCTCTTCTCTGAACCCTCTCCAGTTTATCAACATCCTTGTTCTTTGTGGAATGCTTGTGGGGGGAAGATACAAGCCTTGCTAAATGACCTGAAAATAAGTTGAACTCTTCTTGGTTTCCATTGGCAGAGTATTCCAGACTCTTGAATCTGGTCCTCTGAATCCTCTATTATACCTTTGACTCTTTTAAGTTTATACTTAGGCTATATTAGTTACTGTATCAGGTAATTGTATTTCTCCTGGCAGGTCTGGAGATGAGAGGCAGACCCGAGATAGCCTATCCTATCCTACTAAGAGCTTTGTAGATCTGAAACAGAATCGTGAGGTGATCCTGACAGTGCAGATTGTAGAGGCTTTAAGAATAATCATTTCACATGGCTCAATTTCAGTGTTCTAGTCCATGCCCAGTTGTAAATCCCAAAGAAGGAGTGGAAAAGTTATACTTCAAAGGAGTCTAACTACTAGTAATAGATAGAAATTATTAAGGAAAAAATTAGGCAAAAAAAATAACAGATCTATTAGACTAAGGAATAATCTCCCTAGGGATTTGGCAGAAGCTCCATTAGTTGATTAATTTAAAACATAGTTAGACAAAATGCTAAAGAACATCCTGCAGGGAAAAATTCTGTGCTGGAAAGGAAGGGCATTGGTCAAAACGATCTACCAGTAGGACACCTTTTACAGCTCCAGTTTCTATGACTATAAAAGTAAAAATGATGCCGTAAAAAACAGTCCCAGTTAGTGACAGTGCGTACTACTTAAATATTGTTTTTCCCCTTTATAAACTATATAAAGTACTATATAGTAAATACATTTTTTATTTTCAATAAAGCTCATTGGTATTTTTATATCCCAAATGCCTCTGATTTAACTTTTAATTAAAACTATGTGTGTGTGAGTGTGGTTATATTGATTTTGAATATAGAAATTGTATTGGCAGATGGCTATTTAAACAAGAAATCAATACAAGTCTTTGCCTAAGGTAAAGGCCCACCAATTTGATTGGCTTCTTTGATTGGCAGTAGAATATTTAAAGCAATCTGTGTTCTTTAATTAATAATAAATTGGACCATTTGCAATATTATTTTCTCGTTTTGTTGTTGCTGGGTTTTTTTTGGAAGATATATCTGTTTAATCTTATCTACAGTCTCTTTTTTTTAAACAGTGATTGTTTTTGTCTTTTTTAAGTTAAAGTGAAAGCTTATCTGATGTGCAACAGACAGGAGACTCCACCGTGGATCTGGAAATGGAGAGTTTTGATTTAAATAGTTGCATCTAGAGAAGATTAACAGTTTGGTTGATCTTTGTCTTAAGCAATATAACCATGGTTTGGATTAAAGAAAAAAGTATGATACTCCCTTATCTATACATTTATACAAATAAGTTTAAAGCGACTGTATTTACTATTTAAAAGTCATAATGTTTTGAGCTGTCTTGTGAAATAAAGATTGATAAAATCTAACTTTGTACATGATACAGCTAATGGAGAGGGAATCTCAGTGGTGTTTCTTAGTAATAACAAAGTAGACTCTTTGCTTCCAGAGTGTCTACTGATGACCTGACATTTGTCTTCTTCTCACTATAATGGTAGCTTTAGAAATACTATTTCTAGATGGCAGCTAATAACAAAATAATGGCAACCATTAAAAGACAGCATTTGCCAGTCATCGACACAAAGTAGTTAACATATTAAAGTCATTTTATGCCCTATATATTAAATAGTGTGGTATCACAGATCCTGTTGCGTAGTAACACTGACAAATGCTGACCTTCTAATGTTCACCACTATAATATAAAAAATCTGAATTTTTTAATTTAGCATTCTTTTTTATCTAAAGCACTTTACAAGCCAATGCATATCTTGTTACTGCCCAGTGCTATTTTCCACGAGGGCTGGCATTTTTGTCATATGTTGAGGTCCCCTTTCAATAATAGGATCATGCCAATAGCTGGTCTTACAAATTTCCCTTTGACAGTCCCAGTAACTCCCTCATAGTCAAAGAAGCATTTAGAGATACAGGGATATGAAAACACCTGTAATAACCCTGGAAATATTTAACTCCTATTTGAGGTTGTCCAGTTTTCTTTTGCAACATAGTTAATTCTCATCCATCTGAGAGGATATTTTTATTTGTAAATTAAGTTGGAATGGGTATGGAAGTCTCCTTTACCAAATTTTATAAATAACTAAGGTATGGTCAGGTGATTGCTAGGGATGTTCCAAGTCCCACAATGGGCAGAGGGAGGTAAGGGGGCACTCTACAGTACTTGGAGCAAGAATAAAATGTCATGTATGAATGTTTCTCTGTCATCACTGTAAAGTGTAGATGGCTGATTTCTTTAGAGGTGAGACTTCCTATAGATAGAGTTCTTAGTGAGGGACAAACCTAATTATGAGCAACTGCCTTCAAATGTTTGCATTTTACCCTAGATGATAGCAGTGGTGGCTTAAGCAAGGTGTTAAAAAAGGGTATTTTATCCATTCTTACTGATCACCCTGTTGCCTGGAATTTGATATTGTGGGGTATATTAATAAAAAATAAAATATATATTATAACTCCTTCCCCCAATTTTACTAACTTGGCAACGCTAATTTATTTGTTTCCTAGAAATGAACACATTTCTTTGCTCCCTCTTTTCCAAGACTTTGAGAAAGTTCAAGTTGGATTAAGATCTAGATCTAAACTTCTTACTACTCCACCATGCAACCCCCTGTGGTTGTTTAAGAATTTGTGAAGTGTGATATTACCATAGCATATATCATTGATAACAGTAGGTGGTGTCCAGATGGGACACTTAATTCTCCATCCTACATGTAGGTTTAATTGTATGTTTTCACCTTGTAACATTTTTTGTGTGCTCCTGGTCTTTAGAAAAGAGATGAACGCTGAAACTTGAGTATGAGGAGGGCTGGAATCTACCTGATATCCTTTGGGAGGGTATTTCAGAGCTTTGGACTTTGCTTTTGTTAAAACACTGAAAATTGAAATGAAACACATTGTGTTTGACTTGAAATGTTTTTGACTTTTTGATACCAAAAAAAAAAAAAAAGGTTTTATTTCAACCCCAAATGAAACTTTTTTCCCCCCAGATTTGCCAGAGAACTGAAAAATTCATTATTCACCCACCCAGCTCTAGATGGAATTGGCTTGACAACTGGAGAAAGAAGAAGGTGCTTTTTTTTTTTTTTTACCCCTGCCACTTGAGTGTCCATGATGTACGAGGAATGCAATATAACCTCAAGTGGGGCATTATCTCAACTGTTGAATGATGGATACACTCGGTAGAGGGTGAGGTAGCGTTGGTCACCATTTCACAAAGTGTTTTCCTCTTCTGTCTTGCATCATTTCTGTTTTTACTTGGTTCTGTTTCTTCATTCACTAAAGTATCTGAGAAATGGTTGTTTGTATTACATGAGGATACATAGAGCTTTGTCCAGGCACTGCTACCCAAGTTTACCAGACTGAGATTATGGCGAGGGTGACACCTCAACCTCAGACACAGATGATGCAAATCACCAGCCCTCTAGTGTTTCTACAGTGACATCCCAGCATGTCACTTCAAGATATTCCTCAGTGGTTGCAAATAGGTGTTTAAATAAGAACAGTGAAAGGACTGAGCACTGTGTTACTGCACATGTTACAATTCTAGTGAAACTCTATAATAAACACAATAGGAACACTCACACTTGGGGGTGGCTAGATTCTTTCTGATTCTGAATCTTGCATCGGTCTTATATCTGTTTTTCAGGTTTTAACAAATGGTGTAAAGGATTGTCACACGGAACTTAATTTTCATATAGGATAAGTGTGCACAGTGGGATATAAAAGCACACTTGATCTGCATACATTAATTACAGATGTGCTAAAAACTAATAATTGTACATGAAAATGACCAAGGGAATTTGCAAGTACAATTACCCCATTTGAATGTTTAATTATAGTAACTCAATGTGCAAATTAGGTTTGCAGTTTTGCCCTGAATTGCACATGTGAACTATAAAAATCAGAGCTTAAATGTCTTAGCACAGATAAAATATCTAGTATTAGAGTATTCATAATTATTTTCTTAAAACTTTATTTTCACAGACATTCTAGCCAGGAAATTCATAATCCCTGAAAGTGAACAAAAAAAATTAACACAAACTAAACCATTTCATGTCAAAATATTGACTTTTTTTCCGAAAATTGCTTCTTGCAATATTCAACCAGACAACTAGCACATACTGTTAAGCTAGTAATATAAAAATGTAGGGTGAAATCAGGGCTCCATTAAAGTCAATGGCAAAACTCCCACTGATGTCACAAGGGTTAGGATTTTACCCATAATACACAGAGCTTCCTGTCATTGATGTATTGCTGTATTTCTAAGACATTTTTCAGCTTGGTAATTATCAACAGTTGTATGTATGAATACATAATTAATTTTCCAATATACACAAATGCTACTTTCTGGGAACCAAATATTTACCCACATGATTTTTCAATATCTATCCTTTTCTAGAATGTATTTGTCATCAATCCAATAGGGATAGCAACTTGAACTGGGCAAAATATTTTGAAAAAAAAATCATTTCTTTGACAACAAACTGAGTTTTGGTCAACCTGAAACTAGTCGTGAATTTGACACACATTCTTTTGGCCTCACACAAATGGCCGGAGACGGTGGTGGTGCTGCTGCTGCTGCCACCACCCTTGCTTATAACCTGTATCCCAGTGCTTAGGGCACCCATGTGGGAAATGGGAGACCCAGGGTGAAATCCTTGCTCTGGAATGGACTTTTTCAATTCACCAGAAATTCTGAAAAATGCCATAGTCCATGTGATCTGCACAGATTTTTTTCAGAATGCCATCAAACCAAAAATCTGTTTTGTCTGGCTCTCATAGCTATCAGAGATTCCCTTCGGTGTTCCTGCTTAAAAGGAACAGAATGCTACTCAGAGTGAAATCAGTTTTTCTTTTCCTCAACAATACTCTGTGACAATGTAGGAAAACTTCTCAAATACACATAACATGGAAGCCCTGCTGAAACTTGCTGACATGGTTTACAAGCATTCAGTAAGATTTGGCCTACACCACTTGGTTGTATATCCTTGTTGGGGAAAGAAATGAGTGGACATAGATACAAGTTACTCAATCCTAGTCTGTATTTATAATATGTACATAATTCCTGTTTTTGCTTTAATCAGTAATTAATTTTAAATAGCGGTAAAGACTATAATTCATAAAATCAGCCTTCTGGGACTCTAGAAAGCAGTTCTGAATAAAGTTGTAGCATTCTGTTTCCCTGCCAGAAATTCTGGGCCAGATCCTGAGATGCTGTCAGTTGGTGTACATCCAGTGACTTCATTGCAGCTATGTCATTTCACAGCATCGGAATATCTGCCCCTTTGTGGATACCAGCTGACATGGTACAGTCCTGCCATAAAAGACCCATCTCACATCTCAAGGTATGGAGGTCAGTCAAAAATGCCTTCCAATGTATGCTGATATCCCTGGAGTTGTCCACTTACCCAAAAGGGTACTTATTATTGTTCATTATATTTCAAAGGGAACACTATATTTGAGTCAGTGGGTGCTATAAACACCTTATCAGAGGAATCAGTGTGGTAATTGTGGTCTACATTCCATACTTAAGTATTTTAATATGTTATATTAACACTGAGCTGTTTCTGTTCTAGTAGTTAACAGACCCCTTCTGTGGGTAAATGCCTTTCTCTGTCAAATATTACTTAGTAATATAGCCATGATTTTCCTATTTGTTATAGTTGCCTTAACAATACTAAGTAAAACTTGAGAAAAAGAATTTTTCTGGAAAAAATCTAAACTAGTTAAGATCAGGCCTAAAGTCCTACTGTGTCTTCAATCATGATAGCGCCTTGCTACCTGGAAGAATTTAAAATATAACACTAAAGTAGAACAAGTGTACAACAGCTAATTCTTATATTCAAAAAGAACTCATGCTGTTTCATTTTAAGACATTTCTGTAGAGCATTTATAGTAATTCAACCTGAAATAGAAATAGTTTATTTTTACTCACAGCAATGTATATTTACCCTGCCAAAATGAATTTAGGTTCAATCCACTTTTATTTTACAGACTATTTTGAGTGAATGTTGACCTGTATCGTACCACAAGGGTATCCTCAACCTTTTTTGACCGTGATTCATGTCATGGATAAATTCAACCAGGAGATAAAGTATTTCTTTTGCTGGACACTTTTCTGTCATGTTAGGATTGAATCCAAATTTGTCTGCAAAAAAGTGTGCTCTCTGCAGTTTGTTTAGCCTTTTATTCTGTCTTTATGCATTTTTAATTAGGTGCACTTCAGTTCTTTCACTTCTTGTTAACACTTTCGTTTGGGAAGTACAGTTGTCACTAGCTCTGCAAATATCTACTATGCTTTGCAAAGTGAAGGTAATTTCCCATCGTAACCTTGCTTTGACTTGCTTATTAATTATACCACAGATGATTTGGTCTCTAATTAGTCCCTCTGTTAAATATTCAAATTCACATGACTTCACTTTATTACATAGGTCTAAGATATAATAGTCTAGCCAGCCAGCCAGCCACTGTAAAGACAATGTGTTATTACTAAGTGACATTCTTATGTAGATCAAAGTATTCTTGACATTTCTGAATGACTGTTTTGCAATTTGCAGTCCACTTCATATACCCTCTAGAAGATATTCCAGATCTCCTGTGCCTGTGGGCATGCCATGTTGAACAGTGCACAGGATCTCACCCTCTCTGATCTCTTTGTAATGCCTCAGGCTACCAGGAACATTAGGAAGCACTCAGTACCTCCAGTTCTCTGCCCATTTCCTTTCCAAACTGAAGGATTTTTGTGGCTTCATTTGCTATATGTTTTTAGATTTAGGTGAAGATTTTCAAACACAGAAGGCTAATGAAATTCATATTGCCAATTCCTTGTGACTTCTATATTGTATCTCATGATATGTGGTGATTTTTTCCTTCAGTCCCAGCTCCTGGAGTAATGTAATTGCTTGAGAAGCTCTGCTTACTTTCTAAGTGCAAGTTTCTAGCCCTCATGCAGAGAAAACCTCTCTAGCCCTCATTGCAGAGAAATCTTGAAAATATGAACCCTCCAGGCTAAAAAATCAGAAGGAAGATAAAAAGAACCCAATATTTATTTATTTTTTAAATATCTCATGATATTTTGGGGGTGGGGGGTGGGGGGTGGATGTGACTCATGATTTTTGAATGTTTGAGTTTGGCAATACTGTTTTAAGCACCTGAGTAGTGGGCCTGATTTTTTTAATTTTTTTTAAAGGGGTGCTGAGCATCCAGGAATGCCCACTGAGTTTTTCTGTATCTGGGCATCATTCATGGCTTTTACTCCCTCTTCTTCCTTTCATGTCTTGTTGTTTCCCAGGTATTAGTTGCAGCGGAGAACTCTCTGCGTAGGTGTATGTGGGGCCAGGGCAGTTCATTAACACCTCCTTGTCGTGGCCTGGTGATCAGTCGTGACCTAAATAAATGTATCTAAAAAATAAATATCTTTGGTGTACCAGGATCAAAGTAAAAAATACTGATTTCCCTGTATAAATGGAAGTGGTCTATGGGACTCAGGATGTGCAGTTTGAGAGGAGGTGGCTGCAAAGGAGTTGGCTGCTCTTTCTGCCAACATTTCTTGCTAAACTCTTGAGGATTCCTCACCAAAGGTAGTGCTGACTGCCTCAACACTGACTCAGTGGGTTCCTGCTACTGGACTCTGAAACCCTCTCGGATTTATATAATTTATATATTTACCAGTCTTCTTTCCAAAGCCACATGCTCACAAAGATGGACAAAACTCCAAACTCTGGATGTCTGCTGAGCATTTTCTTTGGAAAGAACAAAGCCTTTTCAGATGTCTTCCCAGGTGTTTGTCTCCCACCTGGAGCAAATGAGAGGGCTGTTATAGCCCAATATGCCAAATGGATCATTAGCTTTATTGTCATGTGCTACAAGATCAAGGGTGCTGTGCCTCTGGAAAAGGTCTCTGAGAATTCAGCCAGAGCACTCAGCCTCTACAGCATTTTTGTGGGAAACGTCCCTGTTGTAGACATCTGCAGAGAATCCACATTATGTGATTACTACCACATCAAGGGAAGACACCAATGTGGGGACAGCAGTTCTGCATTCCCTCTTCCAACGAGACTCCTACCCCCATCTCCACTGGAAATTGCTTGGGGGTCACCTAGTGTAATGGACATTTGCAATCATCTGAATTAAAAACAGTTACTCACCTGGTACCTGTTCTTCACGATGTATTGGATGTGTCAATCACAAAGCCAATTCTCCTTCCCCAGTGCATCAGAGTCTGTCATCTAAGAGTGACTACCCCGTAGATATCATCAGGGGTGCACATATCTAGTGTAATGAATATATGAAACACATCTTTAAGAACAACAGTTATGAGAAAGTAACTGTTTTTCCTGTTGCATTGTTCATTTGGCACCTTTCACAAATTTTACACTCTTGTATTGAACTGCTGTGTTTTCATACCTTTGAGAAACTGGCCTATGTTACTATTTGACAGGCTTTATTGTGTAAACAGAAGTGTGCTCTTAGATTGCGTAGTACCGAAATAGCCTTGACATATCAAAATGTAAACATAACCCACAGCATTGTCTATCAATATACTTCTTCCTATGTATCAACTTCTCTGGATTGTGTAAAATGATACAAAGTTTTCTATTACTGGCAGTAGCCCTCAAGAGTTTTCTCAGTTAGCAACTGACAAGACAAAAACACAATTCCGTTCAAGGCAGAAAAATATAATGCATTAAATGATGTTGTCAGAGCCCCAAGGTATATACATACTGCCCATTAGTCCTTACATGACTTGACATTTAGGCTGATTATGGGTATGGTTATCTCCTCCACAAGCTCAAAGCATAGATGAAACTGTGTGACTGTTTTAATGCTGATGAGTCCTGATAGCATGACGTTTGGCTATTCCTGAGGAATATAGCATGAAGACTTTTGTCATCATCCGAGCAATTTAAAAAGTTATCTTTGATGTGATCTAGTTGGTTGTTGTGGTTTCCGGCCGTTCACAACATGGTGGATGCCAAGTTTAGTTGGTGTATAAAATGAGTTCTTTTGCATGCGTATGAGTTGCCCATGCAATGCATGTTTTCACTGAAATCTTCAAAACATTAAATAAAACTGTGACTACACTCCCATTAAAATAAAAATGGATTCTGACTGCCAGACTTACGCATCTTGAATCAAAGTTCCTCTTTTAATTAAAAAGCACCTGAAAGATGATCGTCAGTTTTATAAAATATAGTAAAACTGATTACATGCCAAGCAATCCCGAACAGTGCAATAAATTAGCCCACAGCCCTCACCTCTCCTGTGCCTTTGACTGAATGAAAGTGCCGAAGTTAGGAGATGATTGAGGGAGAGACATTTCATCTCCTAACAGATGTAAATAAACAATTTGGGAGCCAACCAATTGAAAGACTAAATCAATTTCATGAGGAATCCTGTGCTAAACCAATACAATGGTCCATTGAGGGGCAGACGAGCATGAATGAAGTATATCTAAGGAGAAGAAGAAGCTGGAGAAAGAGCCCAAAGTGTGAGGACTGCTGCCTGCAGAGACTAGCAGAAGATTTGGTCAAATCTTGCTCTTAGTTACACCCATGCAGCTTCATTGGTAGGTGTCACTGAAATTGCACAAATTAACAGAAACAGAATTTGGCTGACTTTGCATGTATCACACTGATGTGCATTTTATTGTAACGTTTTGAAATTATATTCTCTCTGAAATAACGACGTGACTTACTATGGATTCCTTACTGTTTTCTCCTGTTCTTTTTCCCAATTCATTTATTCTACTTCCTTGCTTTCTTCTACGCATCATGGTCTCTTCCTCCCATATTTTTTTAAAAATTTGTTTTTCCCTCATATTTTTGTGTCATGTTGAATGATGGTTCCCTTGCTACTAGTCTCTTATTGCTGCACCTCCTTCCATGTTCTGTGTTTGTTTCCTGGTGTGTTCTCTCACAGTTTCTACTCTTTCTCAATGTCAAATTTCCTCTTACATATGCTCTTACTCAATTGCCTCCTGTTTCTCTTGCACCTCTAATCTCTCCATTTACCATGTAACTGCAGCTAGTCATCCTCACCTCAACCATGTCCATTTCAAAGGTACTTGCTGTCTCACACCCAAACTCTTCAGCCTAATATTTTGCAGTGCAAATCCCTGTGCAAAGAAGCATGTTCAGTCACCCCACCAGACAAAATGTCACACAACCTCTCCCTCCCAAACTCACACATGCACGAGTCTGAGAAGGAGGCCATTGAAACTGCTGTTGCTATGATCTGTCCTCCATTTCTTTGCCTGTGAAAGTGACAAACTGTGGGATCTTTTCATCCCTGGATGGATTGAATCTTTGTTTTTCTCCTCATAACCAATAGAAAAGTAGTTCAGGCCCTCACCTAAGATGTGGGACACCTGGCTTCAAGTCCCCCTTCTGTCTAATGTGGATCTCCTAACTTTCGGATGAGTGCCCTAGCCATTGAAGGAGGAGGAGGAGCTCCTACTGAAGGTGTACTGAGATAATTTTATATATATATATATATATATATATATATATATATATACACACACACATTCCAAGTGGGTACCTTGACCACCAGGTTATAAAGTCATTCTTTTCCTCTCTCTGGTCCAATGTCTATTCAACTATTTTAAACAAATTAAAAGCTTTGACAGAAGAGATTAAGAGTTACCTATACCAAAATACCTCAGTCGCCTAGTCATTAGGGTACCTTAATAGGAGGTAGGAGACCTAAGTTCAAATTCTTTCTCTGCACCAGGCAGAGGGGGTGGAAGTGAACCCGAGTCTCCCAGACCCCAGGTGAGTGCCTTAAAAGTTATAATGGTGGCAGCAACGGCATGGCCTCTTCCAGTGTTTTGTATATCTAGCCTGAAAGAATCAAAATGAACTGTTTCAGAAATGTTGAAACAGTTCATTTTAATATTCCATATTTTTTTTATGGTTTGACCAAAATAATTCACCAAAATCAACATGAATTCATTTATAGTTTTGGTCAATGTGAAACTGCACATAAACTTTTCATCTGAAAAACTTTGTCCAGCTCTACTCAGGAACATCAGCCAATTCTGGGGGAGGCAGCAGAAGCTGTCTCTATGAGCTGCCTGATTCTTTTGCACAGTGCCTATGGGAAAGAATACAATCCACAGCCAGGAAGACGGAAACACCCTATTCGGATAGCAGGCAGCCCACCAAACAAACACCCAATCCCACAGTGGTCCAATATAGGCTTGCAAATGCGAATTCTGGCAGGAGTACAGAATATTCAAGGGAAACAAATGTTAATTTGTAATGTGAAGTATTTGCACTGAAAACCTGAAACCAAGAGTCTCACACATTCATTCAGGATACACAAACAGTCAAAGCAGACTGTGTTTAAAATATTGAATACTTGCACAAACTGATCATGAATGAGCTACAGACCAAAAACCATTGGCAGAAATTGTTTGCTGAATAACAAATTCAAGGAAGTTGTGGTCTGTTGGTGAACCATTTGAGAGAGTCAAAAAAATTGTCAAATTATATTGTGAATTATTTGCCCACATCTAATTAGGGATAATCATGCTAGCTGACTATTTAAGAGGCCAGTTAGTGCTGCACTAGCGGTTAGGCTCCTTCATAACTACAGAGTTGCATACTTCCCTCAGGCTTTGAAACAACTCCTCAGTGCTCTGTGGATATTCATTTGACCTTACAGTTTCAATTGTGACCTCTGACACTGCCAAGCTCTGTTCAAAAGGCAGAGCTAGAGATTCCATCACCGGCAACAAAGTGGATTATATCGGAAAGAATGATTACTTTCCGATGTCTTGTGTGCTGCTTGTTGCACGTAGTTAGTATGCCACTGGTCTGGATTCCAGTGCAGATGATTAGGTGAGTGTTAATATCAGCAAGAGCTATGGTATCTATTGTTATGAACTATAACTATAACCTTCTCCGACAGGGAACAGACAAAAGTAGGATTAGGTTCATTTTGTATTGCATCAGTGAGCGCCGATGAAAAGGCAATAGATGTTGAAACACTGACAGATCTGGACAGCAAGGAGGGGCTTGTACAAGCATGCTCTCTCTCATCCCTTTTCCTCTTTTTAGATGGTAGTTGGCTTTGCAGTTAATAATATGCACTATCAATCTAGAATAAAACTTCTTGTTTTGTCCTTGGATCTTATATGAAGGGTTTATGATTAAATCATTGCTGCCTTCTCTTTCCTGTTGATGCTCTCTTGGTTTAATAAATATTTGAGAATAAATATAATAGATTTTAAACTAACCCAAGTTGCTGGTGCTGTTACTTTTAACATGCATTTCACCCTGGTGTTCACAGCTGACCCATTCTTGGGCATTCATCTGAGCATCTCAGCTACACACAGATGACGTCCCCGTCTCCTTCTCCCCCCACCCTTTGTTGCATTCTTGTCATTCTCAGCCCTGAAGAAAATAAAAAGAATAGGAAAACACCAACATAGAACATCAACTTCAGCAAATAAGCAAAAGAATGACAGATGCTTTATGACAACAAAGTTCTTCTTTTTTTTTTTTCAAGAACACAGTGGCTACACTTCAGGCATGAAGGCTTGGCATGAAATTCAACATTTGGAGACCCATTGCAGACAGGATAGTTATTTGTAGAAAATAAACATATGCCAACATACCCGATGTTTTCACTAGCTGAATCTTTTTCTTCCTCTCTGTTGTCATACATATCATATTATGTGACATATGTTGTACTTTTGATGCACGGCTTAGGCTGTGATCCTGTAGACATGTACTGAGGTGCTTAACTGTAATTATGTACTTAAATGTGTCCCATTTGATATCAGTGAGATGACTCATTTGAGTAAATTTATGCATGTGCCTCAGCATGGGGGGATGGAAAAGATGACCGCTTAATATGCCTTGCAGCCCTACACTTAGATGACTGTGCAGATTTGCAGGATTGGGACCATGCTGATGACACAAAATGTCATGGTGTAACAGCAGGGTATGTGCTATCACCTGTGAAGTAAGCAAAACAAAAGAGCACACTATGGAGTTTGTATAAAATTAATGAGCTTTCAAATTTAAATCTCTGTTTGCCTTTCAGAGTTCCTTATGTAATTTGGCTAGCAGAAATATCTTGTAGAGATGAATAGGATGAGAAAAACACAGGCACATCTTCATAAGCAACCTGGCTTGTAAATCTTTTTATATGAAAAAGGATGAAACTGATGCTAGGATTGGTGTGTGCAGCTTACGCTTCATTCTATTACGGTGAATGACAATACATTTGGGCATATTCCTCCACAATATTGCTTATAAATGAGCAAAAAATAAGTTTTTTTTTCCTTTCAGTTGCATTTTAATTGAATAAATGTGGAATATGGGAAAAAAGAGAATTCCATGCCAAAAAGCAGTATGTTGCACACTTACTCAGTGTGCATGTGTTGCATAGATGAAAAGTAGCTATTTGCATATTTATTGCAGATTAATTTTGAAAAGAATAAAAGGCCAGTGTCGTGTGTGCAGTACATGTAGTTAAAAAATGTGAAGAGAAAAACAAAAACAAATGCAGGGTCTGCTGGGCTGTGAATGGGTTTTACAAACAGAAGCAAGATTGTATGAGCACAGTTCTTTTCCATCACATAAGGTTTGTGCAAAACAGAGCAAATGGCCTCCTCTGGACATGCTGATTTTCTTAGAATTAGAGCAGAAAATGAGCAAGATTTCTAAATCCCAGAATCTTACTTTATACACCTCTCCCTATGACAAATGTTGTATGGTCCTGGAGGTGGAAGTTAACAATCGATACACTGGGTAAAATGCTCAAATCAAGCCTTAAGTGACTTTGGACTCTAAATCCTTTCAGTGTGGCTTGGGCTTCTAAATTACTTGGGCACTTTTGAAAATTTTACCCAATATGTATCAATATGTTAGGTACAGTATAAGTAGCAGCAGTTTTTCCACATTGTCTTGCTATGCTTCTTGCTGTGCTTTGTCGCCTGACCAGGAGGGATCAACTTTTGGGTGGGAAGAAAGTTACTTTCCATGTCTAAGCTATTACTCACTTTATTGTGGCTGTCAAAATGTGTCCAATAATGATTTTGTTTCATGTGGATACCTGTACACTAGAAAATGGACAATATCAATTTCAAATAGGCATCTATTGAACATCTATTGGATGGTAACACTTCTGAACTAACTTTGTTCAAATCTTACTTATACCTGTGTGAATCACTGAAGCTAAGGGATTTACACTGGTATGCAACTGTGATTAGAATCAGGCTGTAATTTTAATGAGATCAAATGTATGCCTGCTGTATAAGAGTTCCACGCTGTTTTAGCCATATGACAATGAAATTAGGTACACATTTACATGAAGTACAGATTTCCTTTCAGTATTTTGGAAACTCACCTTTCTCTTTTTGACAATAGAACACTAAGATAAGCTTTCCAGTTGGAAGAAGTGAGAGCTTGCCTGTGTACATATCATGTGACTGACACTTTCACTCCCAGAGTTGGTTTATATTGTCAGTGGATATATATGTTGCAAAACATATCTTATTATTGCTAATCATGTATTGCAGCAATATTTTATTTTCAGGTTCCAGAGTAGCAGCCGTGTTAGTCTGTATCGGCAAAAAGAAGAGGAGGACTTGTGGCACCTTAGAGACCAACAAATTTGTGAGCTGTAGCTCACGAAAGCTTATGCTCAAATAAATTTGTTAGTCTCTAAGGTGCCACAAGTCCTCCTCTTCTTTTTTGGTATATTTTCAGTGTGTGTTAAACATCCCCAGTGGGCTCAGAACTGAATAAGACAAAGACACTGTCCATGTCCCAGACAGCCTTCTTTCTAACAGACATATCTCAGACAAAAATGAAAGCAGGAACTGAAGATCAAACAGGTTATATCATCTGTAACTTCAGGATCAGCTGTATATTTTAATGGTCCTCTGTAACTGGATGTTGTTTTTACATTACAGATTATCATTGCAAAGCCCATTAAACGATTATTTTACCAGGGCTAATTATTTCCCCCTTAAAAGATATAAAGGGGATTTGTTGTAACAAAAGGCTGGTAATCATTATTGGAAAAGTGTTAAATTTGTTGTCAATTAGCTTAATAAATGTGAAAATCTGATTGGGTTCCAGGGGCTGTGAATATTCCCTACTGAGCTTAATGAAGGAAATATTAAGTTTAAAAAATTAGTTTTATAAAGGAGTTAGGGGAGAGTCTATAACAAGCATTTTAAACAGTCAGGAACTAAAGATTAAAATAGAAGACTCAGAGGAGAGTTAAAATAAGTATGCAGGCTAATGCTGGAGTCTTAACCATAGTCATGGGTTTGCAAATCCTTAATACAGAGCAATTGAGAAGGTTTAAAAATAAAAGACTTGTGACTGGAGAAGTCCTTAGGGATGATGCTATAATGACTGCCATTTCAGAATTAATTAGGTAATTCTGGGGCCTAAATAAGGGTTTGGAGGTCTGATTCAAAGCTCCCAGAACTTGACAGAAAGTTGCCAATTGACTAAAATGGACTTTGGATCAGGCCCTTAGGTCCTGTAGGAGGAGCTTTGGTTGTGGCTTCCTTAACAGAAGGCTTAGCTTTGAAGGAGAATGGGGAAAATACCCAGTATAGCCAGTTCTTGCCAGTCACATGATTTTGTCTGGGCCTGGAACCAGTCTCGTGATGACATGAGAAGCTCCAGCTCCCCATGCACGTATCAGCCCTGTCAAGTGGGGGAGCCCCCTCTGATTGGCTGCCTTCCCTACTTGCCTGTCTCCTGGGAAAGAGCAGCCAGTCAGTGCTGCTGAAGGAGGTGCCCCCCAGAAGTGTCAAGAGGAACTGGGGAGGAGAGGGAGCTGACACCATTCTCATAGGGCAAGGGAGGAGGACAGAAGGGTTATGAAAGTGACCAGCATCTCAGGGTAGCCCTGATTCCTCCTCCCCTGACCTCTCTCCTGTGAAAAAAGGATCAGTTGACTCTGCTCCTACCCCTCTCCTCTCCCTCCCTGCAACCCCAGGCTTGGGGTGGAGAAGAGCAAGGTGAAGATCCCCTGGAGCTGGCCCAGGAAGGGGGAGAAGATGACCCTGCTGTATCTGCACCCCTCTCCCCCCCAGGCCTGGGAGGGGGAGGAGAGTGAAGAATCCCAGGATCTGTAGGAAAAGATGATGCAGGAGCTGGGTGACAGGCAGATGTGAGGTTGGGGGAAACCTAATGCATTAGAATGTTTGGTTCTGGGAAGCTGCTGGAAGCTCTGCACCATCAGGCAGCAGCATGAGTTTCTGCAGTGGGGCCAGAATCACCATAATCTATGAATTTGGGAGCGTTGGCCGCACTAAGTGTGTCTCACCCACAAAAACAATTTGTTTTTTAAAATCCTGATTTGGGGGAGAAGGTAATTATTTTTGAACTCTTGGGGTTGACAGTGAAAGAGAAAACAGAGAGTGACTGAGTAAGCAGTGAGGGAAGGTCATATAGGGCTAATGTGTCATAATTTAAGTCTGAATGTATTGGCCCATGAAGCCAGTGCAAAGAGTTAAATCAAACTAATTCTGATTAGCTTGGGGAATTAGAGGAGTCATAGATTGGGGGAATCACTGACAGAAGTAATCTGGTATTTTGGGGACAGAAGTAAAACATTTGTGAAAACCCTCAACTTCACGTCTTCTGTTACAATGCTCACCACTCCTGGGACGTGATTTACTGTTTAGCTTTATCTGCCAGGCATCCTCCGTCCCCTCCCCCAACTTAAAAACCACTTCCTCAAGCAACTCCAGTCCTCTCTTCTAAAATGTTCTCTTTGGGAGCTGTTGGAGGCAGGGAACATCCCTTCCTCTCTTTGTAAAGTGGCTTGCAAATTTGCATTGTTTTATAAATGTTTTATAATAACTGAATAATTGGTTTCAGAGTAGCAGCCGTGTTAGTCTGTATTCGCAAAAAGAAAAGGAGTACTTGTGGCACCTTAGAGACGAACAAATTTATTTGAGCGTAAGCTTTCTTGAGCTACAGCTCACTTCATCAGATGCATTCAGTGAAAAATACAGTGGGGAGATTTATATACATAGAGAACATGAAACAATGGGTGTTACCATACACACTGTAACCAGAGTGATTGTCTATGTATGTGCTGACTGTCTGGATCACCCGCTAATGGACTACTATGGGAAGTTCAAAGTATACAAGTTTAGGTGATTCATTATCATGATTAATTTTTATACGGTGCCCAGGCACCGTCCTCAGTTATTCATTATATCCTCAGCAGCATTCAGCCTGACAAGAAGATCTTAGAATAAGTGAAAAGGAGGGATCTTGTGTACAGTAAGTGTCTCAACACCTTGGAAAGAGAAAAATGCAGAGAGAAAGATACTGAGAAATCACATTTAAAGGAATAAATTGGCATCTACTGCTGCAGTGCTGTACACGGCTGGCTGGGTGGTTTTTGTTGTGTTTTATTTTTTCCTGGCACTTGACTGAGTTTGAAAGAAAAAAATAATGAGCACTTTTTTCAGTTTAATGTTTGAAGGAAATCTAAAGAGGATGATGGGACTGGGAATTGTGAGTGTGAGCCAGTGATGCCAACCAAATTGAAAGGGGGGGGAGGAGAAAACAGAGAAAGGAACAGGTTAGAGGAGTGAGTACAGCCTTCCGATATAAACATGCACATGCAAACCTTCTCTACACTGCCTTAAAATGAAAGCATCAAATGATTTTTCTTAGCAATGGAGCAAAAGGCAGGTGCTGGCAAGGGCTAGATGAGGAGCAGTCACAACAGGAGACATGTCACCCAGTCCTTGTCTGGCACCAAGCACTTGAATTATGCTAGGACACAGCCACAGTGGTTCAAGAAGCCAAAGTGCCCTTTACAGTGGGAATTTAGCATAATCAGTCCCTTCTTCTAGTTCTGGGAACAGAATTCTGTCCCTACGCATTAAGCAGAGCCAGCAGCTCTGAGATCCTCTTACTGTAATTAGATGGCTTTCACCTATTGGTAAAGCTGGATACATTGTCACCATGACCCAGCACACCCTTTCTGAGAGCAGCGGGAGGGGTCCACAATACCTCTGTGCACAGCCCAAGCCTCTGTACTAAGAACTACCTGTGCAGAGATGTTTGTGCTTGACATATTCCCCTTTTCACCTGGATGGAAAGAGCTTCTGGGAGCTGATAGCTGCTGCTGCTCCATGAGGATGGGTGCTACCCCACTTTCCCCCCCTCCCCCAGAAAATGGTGTGCCATAGATTTGCTGAGCAGTGAAGGCTGCAATAATGACATGACCTTGAGAGGTGAAGTGGTGCAAAGCTACATCTGACCAAAGGTCAAACATTAAATACATGCCCATTAGTCCACACTGGAACAGTTTTAGCAGAAGCAGCATCGTTCACCAAGCTGATCACGTGTAGATTTTGAGAAGCAGCAAGCCACCATCACTATATTGGCTAAGCTGTGTGCTGTCAAAGATTCTATGTCTAAATATTAATATCATGTTTGTCTCTGTTGCCTGCATGCTATAACTGAGAAGGATTGGCCTCTTTTACTCCCAGTTTCATGGTCTCAGTTTAGAATGTGAACCTGTCTTTAATGTATTAAATGTAGAGGGGCATGTCATATGATTTCTAAATATTTATTTTTTTAAACATTTGTTGACTTTGCTCAGCGTGCCCCGTTGTCTTTGCAAAAGCTGTTAACCGTTCACAGAGCTGTGCTGACATTGTCAATGATGCTAGCACAGGACACCAACAAGGAAATAATAATGTGATTCTTCTTGTGCTTAAGTTCTGTTGGAAACACAAGGGGATAGTAGTAGGGCAAGGAGATGCCAATGGAAGAAGACAATCTATACAACATTTCTTTGTACTGTTTTATCTATAGATGCAATTTAAATGGAAAAGTACAGCTTTGTAGAGTTTTTTAAAAAATACTTCATTTAGAAAATATCATCTTTAATCTGTTCTTTCAGAGGAATTGTTCGGCTTGTTTTCAGTACACAGTTGGCATGTTCCCAGCTCCTTTCCACTAAGAGTCAAGGAGCATTTTTTAAAACACATTATTCTAAAGATTTTACTAAAAAAGAAAGTAAATATAAATAATAGATGGTGAGCTCATTCAGAAGAGTTTTGCAGGAATGACTATGGTTACCCTTTCTGCTTTCTACCAAGTGATACCTCAGGCAGAACTCCTGTCCACTGTTCCAAGTCCTCCCAGAAATGCCAGCCATGTTTTTTCTCTGTTTGCTGAGGAAGGGTTTAAAAAAATGAATAGTGTGAAGCAAAATGACGAAACAAACATAAAACCCATGTGAAATATTCTACACTGTGGGCTGGCAGTGAGTGATTGGAGTTTGTAAGAGTGACATGTAAGGGAAGGAACAAAAGAAACTAAAACAAACAAACAAAAATCTTTTATAGCAGCTTACATTTACCCACACAGAATATTTCACAAAGGAAGAGCAGGCCTTCTGTGCACCGCAAAGAGAGACTTTTTTTAAAGTAGAACCAAGTTTCTTGTAATGATAGCAGATGCAATTTCCCATTGTAAATATTTTTGTTGTTGTCAGCATAGCTGGGTCTAGTGTTGCAGTTAGTGTGATACAGCCAATGGTTCACATCTTAAATGCTTCTTTAAGATATAAATGGAAGGATAGTTTTGTGGTTATTACCATTATGACACAGAAGAAGTTCGTTCACGTCTTAGCTCTGACCCAGATTTCTAGTTTGATCTTGGACAAGTCATAAAAGGCCAGGTTTTTCAACCAGCTGCTGAATGCTTAACACTTTGGGAAAATTAGTTCCTTCATTTAGGTGGTAAATGGAACCTGAGCCCTTTTGAAAATCTGGTCCCAACTGAGAAGCTGAGCACATTTTGAAAATGTATCCTTTCTGTGTTTTGGTTTCCCATCTTCAAATGAGCGTATGCTCATTTCTTACACTCTTTGTTTGTCTAACCTGGTTAGATTGCATTCTCTTTAGGTCACAGATTGTCTCTTAATATGTTTATGTATAGTATTAGAGATAGGCAAATTTTTTGACCAAAATTTTATTAACTGAAAAAGGCAGATTTGGGTTGACTGAGACATTTAATGTATTTGGGTCAATTTCCTTTGGTTGGGGAGGACATGATTTTTTCCCTCCCCAGAAATTTCAGGATAAAATGTTTCAATTCGTTGGTATGGATTTACAATTGTAGTTAGGCACCACTAACAAAGCTGAGATAGCGCAAGCCTAGGGGCTAACACACTCACAGGAACTGTAGGAGACCCAGGTTAAAATAGTCAGTCAAGAACACGGAATTGAATCTAGATTTCCTAAAGCCCAACTGAGCAGCCTAACCATCAAGTTACTAGGTATTCTGAAGTGAGTCTTTCTAATCACTCCTATTGAAGCTGTTTTACTTTATATAACTAATTAAATAATCATTGGTCCAGGGAGGAGACTCCAGCTCTCCCTCTACCCTGCTGAGAGTACTACACAGTTAGCTCTACACTTCTTTTCTCTGATTCTCTCTCTGGCCCAGTTAATCTAACTGTTCATTTGCTTTTATATTAAAAAAATGGTTAAAATGCCCCAAACCTAAATGAAACATTTAATTTTCCCAACTTTTTGATTTCCCCAAAATCCACCCCCCCCGCAACAAAATGATTTTGCGTTGACCCAAAACAATTATTTGATCTTTTTCAGAACTGCCAGAGAACTGAAAAATCAGTTATTCACATGGTTCTGTATAGCGTTAAGTGCAACAGGAGGTCCCAATCAACATCAGGGCTCCAGGTGTTATAATAATGCAAGTACTAAATAAGGCAGATTTTTTTGTTTCATTGTTCTGCTTGTCGTTGTGGTTGTTGTTTGGGGTTTTTCATTTTTAATTCTCGATGCTGAAGTATTTTAAGAAATATATATAAAAATAAAATAATAAAAATCTTCAAACTTGAATCAGTGTCTATTTTCAGATACTGGAGACCCCTGAAGCCTTCTCCTCCTGCTATTTTAAAAAAAACATTTCCAAACATGTAATGGGATTTACAATTTTTGCAACATAAAATATTAAAAGATAATAATACAGTTATAACAGGAAGGTGTTAATTTTCAAAGAAATAGGATGCCTCAGAATTAATATTGTATGGCAAAAGTTCTTTCACATTGATTCCATTCCATTCCATTTTTCATAAGGCAAGTACTTGCTTATGGGTATCTTTAGCATTCTTTCTGAAAACACAATACATGTTGCCTTGAGGCTACACTACATTATAGCCAATGGAGGCCTCAACCCACAGACAGAAAATGGATTAACCATATCAGCTGTACAGGATTATTGAAAAACCAGGAGGTACTGTGATCAAGATAAATGTGCACTGGCTTGGGACTCAGGAATAACTGAGTTCTAATTGTGACTCTGCCAGTCCACCAATCTGCTTTGTGGCCTTGTTCACACAACTCCCTCCCTCAGTTTCCCCAAGTTGTTTCTTCGCTACTGTATCTAATGCACAGCATGTTGTGAAACTTAATCAGGTAACGTAATCTGTACAGCATTTTGAAGATGTGAAAAGTGCTAAGGAGCAGTACGTCTCATTGAAGAACCAGTGATGGAATATATAAAAACTTCTCCATATTTACAGATTTTTTTTTAAAAAAATACTTCAGTTTAATGAAGTTTTTGCTAATTTATAGAATAAATTATCGGGTATAGAATATACCTCTAATAATTGCCTTTCTAACTGCGTGTACACTGAGCTAATCAGCCAGAGAAGCAATCTTCTCTATATAATACTCTTAAATCTTCACCCAAAAGAACTACCCATGTGGAAAGGACATCTGTGTTTTGCATGAAAGAGAAAATGTCATACATTTTACATATACATGTTTGCACTGCAATATATGCAGGGTTAGAATTAGACTTGTTCATGGTGACTTGCTGGACTGGTAGCTGATATGCGCTCCAAAATCTAAATTTTCAGTTTAGAAAATTTAGTTTCTAGCTCAGCTCTTTTGATTGCAAAGACAACCTTCAAACTGTGGAAAACAATCCAGTGGGTTTTTTTAAAGGCAGCAGCCAGCATGGAAAAATAGCTCTGAGAGTTGAGAACTACCCTTTTCATTAATTAATATTGAATTGAATTCTGGAGTGCTGGTAATTTAAAATGTCAGGATTAACTATTTCATTGCTGATCTGAGCATTCACAAAAGCAAAGGCATATACCATCTACTGCAATTGGCATTTTATGTTTTCATCAGAAGCAGGTGGAATATGGGTGTGAGAAGATCCCCGGAGAGTAGCACCAGTTACATTTTCCCCCCATGAATGTATGAAGAGATCACTTTTGTAATATTTTATATATAAATGTATGTGCCCTATGCAAATCTTATGTTACTTATATGTCATTCACACAGTTCTATATACTTTTGATCCACAAGGGTAAAATATTCTTCTCCACTAAAACTAACCGAGCAACCAACCAACCAACCAAAAAAAAAAAAAAAAAAGGCCATCCAGTTACATTACCCAGAAGTCCATATGGCTATTGTCACATGATCCTCCAAGTATAAAAACCGTCAGCACTGGCCTTATCTTCCTTATCTGAAACTCTGAACAGACAACAGGGAAGATGGTAGGGTAGGTAGCAATTTCCTGAATTACTATCTATATTAGTGGTTCTCAGCCAGGGGTCTGGGACCCTCTGGGAGGCCATGAGCAGGTTTCAGGGGGGGCCACCAAGTAAGGCCATTATGAGACTTGCTGGGGTTCAGAGCAGAAAGCTGAAGCCCCACTTCATAGGGGCCCCTGTGGCATGGGGCCCCATGCAATTGCCCTACTTGCTACACCCTAACATGGGCCCTGGCTTTTATATGCAGAATACCAATTATTGTGGCATAGGTGGGCTATGTAGTTTTTATAGCATGTTGGCAGGCCTCAGAAAGGAAAAGGCTGAGAACCTCTAGTCTATATCGTTGCATAAGCAAACATGCAATTTGCAAATATTAAGATTGGGACCCTTTTAACAGTACATAAATTGCTTTGAGTGCTTTTGAGGCTGCAAAAGATAACGTTACTGCAACAGTCTTTTTCCAGGCCTCCCCAGAAAGAACAAAGCACTCCTAAAAGTCCTCTTAATGGTACCCAGGCTTTTTGTACCCAGTGTGCTATACTCTGGCAAAACATAAGACTTGCATTTCAGAGTTATTCCTGACATAATAAAAACACAGATCATGTTTGCTAGCTTTAATAACAAGCAAAGGCCAATCACATGCACCCTACTCCTTCCTGCTGTTTGGAAGTTGGGGCAAGAAACCATGCTTAATGTAAGATGGGGTTTGCTGCTCTCTAAGCACATTGATTAATTATCTACTACATTTAGAGGGGGGCAGTAAAAGAGGATAGGATATATGTGTGAAATGAAAACTTCAGTAATGTGGTGACCGCCCCCCCACCCCAAAAATTTCTTAAAACTGGCACTGTGATGTGACTAGAAGTCAATAGGAATCCTTTGTGTTCTATTTCTGGCTTTGCTTTTCAGTGTGATCTTACCCTCTCTAAGCCTTAGTTTACCCACTTGTAAATAGATTACACTAATATGTATCTTCCGTACTGCTATGTTATGAAGATCAATTTGTTACTGTTTATAAGGTGCTTTACAAGTGCAAAGCGTGACTGTTTATTGACAGTAAGTTATAATGCACATTAATATTGGATTTTCTTTGAGAAAGGCTTAGTCTAAGTGTCTTCTGAATGTTTCTAAAAAAACAGACTTATCCATGACCTTCAACATGTTGTTCTATAAGCAAAACTGTGACTATTTTTGTTTCTTTTTGCAAATCTTAAATGTAACATTGATTTTTTTCAATAGTGTTTTATGGTCCAAACTACAGTATAATTCTGTACTTGAGATATAAAAGCAGTGTTTACTGGCACCAGAAACTTAAAATTGCGTTTGAAAATTTAGTTTCATAAGTGATTACTCTCTTTTTGTGCCACTGTAGTTGTGTGTGTATCAAATTAATAACATAGATTTATTTTAAAGGGAATTCAATAAAGGGGAAGCAGTATATACTGTGTGCAACCTAGCATGAAAATTAAATTAAATGAACTTGCTGCAGGAGTTTTTTGTATAGTGTGAGGTGACCATGAACAACTTGTGTGGCTGTTGCTAGGAGCTATCAAAAGAAATGTCACTCTTCTCAGCAAGTCATGAGGCTTGACATATTGCATCAAAGCATCATTAAAACTACACCTGCTGCAGAGGAGGTGGTGTCTTTCAGGAGACTTTCAAGCAGAAAAGGTTATTCTGAGCATGCAAAAGGGCATTCTTTTTTTCTTAGCAAACAATTAAGATGATGTAAAGATAGGAAAATGGTGGGGGAAGGGGGGGAGTTGTAGGAAAAACTCAGTCTTATTGCCTTGTGGAATCTTATTTGAGAAAAGACTCGACAACAAATTTAAAAGATTCCCTATGTAATATCTGCAGTGTCAGACAGAGCTGATTATGTTAAATCAGCTTAATCAATGTAGGTGCAATGGTGTATTGTCCTACAGTTGTGCTCTGGTCATTCATTTTGTTTGTTGTTTTTGTACATTTGAAATTTCCTTTGGCTTGGATGGAATTTTCAGATGTGCAAGTAATGCAAGATTGGGTCACTAGTCTGAAATAGTTAGATTCCCTGGAAACAGAAGTTAGAATCCAGCAACAATTGACTCAGCCACTCATTGGTAGATACATTGAATGAAATGTTGGTCCCAGTGAAGTCTATGGCAAAAATCCCATTAACTTCAATAGAATCAGAACTTTTCCCACTGAGTGGTGACTATCTGTTATTTCTAAGGCACTTGGCACTGTATTATTAATGGGCCAAATCAAAGTGTATTTTGGACCGTACCTTAAAAACAGGGGCCCTGTCTTTTCTGCAAGGTGATTAAAACGCCCAGGGCACTTTTTTTTGACCTAATGTCCTTGGACAAAATTTCCCCTCCTCTCACTGATTGGCATTGTGCTGTGCAGTAGTGGCTATCCTTTTTCCAACCCAGGTTTGGTTGTGTTGTGAAAATGATTCCTTTCTAAATATATGTAACTCCTGCCTGCCTAGAGTGGTACTCTGTCTCTCTCTAGTGGTGGCTAGGCCAGGTAAATTTTGATGAGTCTGCTACAGCTAAGAGAGATGTTTAATTTAGGCAGTAGAGGTTCATACATTAAATTCCAGATCCCCGCTGTGGATGACATATATGTGTAACCCTTCTGCCAGGTGGAGCCAGCAGCAATCAGGGCTGGGTTCAATATCTAAAGGTTAGTTTTCAATAATACAACACAGAGCTGGCTTGAGCCCCCACCCAGTAACCTGGGAAAATTACACACCACCCCTGGGCTCCTCTGAGAGGCAATACTTCCCCACTTACCAGCACATAGTCTGAGAGTAGAAAAGAAACTTTTAATGGAAGGAGGGAAGTCACCCAACATTAATTAGGGAAAATGCCAGAAGCAGGATTCATAATCCTAAAACTGTGAGCAGGACACCCACCCCAGAATGCGTGGGGAAGTGCCTTCCACCTCATGTTCGTGAGTTCTACAACCAAAAGTTCCTTTTCTGTCCCACTCTTTGCTCCCTCAAAATACCCCACTCACAGTGGTTGTCTTTGGTCAGTGAGGGCCCAGGGTTCAGAGGTGTATCTGTGTAACTTCACTTCCCACCCAGGGAAGAAGGCACCTTGCTTGCCCTGCTGGTTACCTTCTGCCACCTGCCTCTCTGCTGTGACCTCTGCAGGTCATTTTCTTGAGGTTTCACCCAGCTCTCAGTGATTTTCAGCTCTTAGGCTGGGCAGAAACGCCGTCCCACCACAAGTGATTGTCAGCTCTTTTGAGCACTTAAAATAACAAAAGGCTTGTATTGGAGCCTAGTTAGCTCTATTTTAAAACACTGGTGAGGAACAGGTTAAACCAGACTGAGGACCCTTAGGGAGAGTCCACTACTCCTGGCTGAGATACCTGTCCCCACCCCTCTTACTTTCACAGGCACCTGGCATATGAGCCCCTGGCTTAACGAGGTCCTTTCAGCTGAGAGTGATCCCATCATTTGGGACAGGTTAAGCACAGTTCTGCTCCCTTTTATTCATACAATAAAGACGACAACACTGATAACATTTCACTGCCCCTTTATTCAGTACAAAAGCGGCTTGTAACCCAACACCAGCCAAAGTCGATCACTTTGAAAAATATATGATTTGTGATTTTTCAACGTAGAGCCAACTATTTAAATATAAGGTTAGAGCTTGTTGGGACCAGAATTTCTGTTCTGCAGGAACTGCCATATTATATATATATATATATTAGGGTGTGGGCGGAAATCTGGTTTGGAATGTAAAGTTCAAATTTGGATGTTTTCTGGAAAATGAATTTTTTGAAAACATTTCATTTTGGGTCAACTGTTTTTGTTTTGATTCAAGCCAAGTTTAATTTTGATTTTAACTTTTTAATTTATCAAAATGATTCATTTAAATTTTAAAAAATTAAATTTTGTTGAATTCAACACATTCCTGTGGAACATGATTAATTGGAATTTTCTGATAGAAAAAAGTTCCATGAAAAATATTCAACTACCTCTAATTGCTACTAACATTTACAGCACTGTAGCTGCTACTCAAGATTCTGCACATATGATAAATACTCTATTACTGGGAAGAGAAACGCCCAGTTCACATAACTATTACTCCTTCCTATCTTCTGAAGAGAGGGAGAAGGGCCAGAAAACATGTGGTGTGATTTTTCCTCCCAAGAGTTTCTCCTCAGTTTATCTTAGGTGGAAAGGGGTTTGTAGGACATGGTTGGGGGAGAGGACTTGGCCTCACAAACCTATGGATTCTGGAGAGCCACAGGAAATTTGGGAGGAAGGAAACCCCCAGGTGCAAAGGCAAGAGGTGATTGTCTGGGGGAACTGGCTCTTTGAAGCTTGAACCATTGCACAAATCCCTGACAGTTACATGTGTAATAAGCAGGATTTAATGCAATGATTTGTTGTCAAAATATTAGAGAGTGGCTACCTCAATAATTTTGGTGATATGCATGCCCATGATTGTTGGATTAAGTCTTTATATCTTGAGAGGGTAGGGCTCCTGTGTCTGCCGAGGTTACCCTTGCTGGTTAGAGGATGGGCAGGGAAGTGAGTTTCCCCTGACTAGCATAGTGGGATGATATTGGAACAAAGCTCCAGGTTTCCTCATAGTACCGATTCTTGGGATTGGACAGCCGGTACCCGGAAGAGATGGCAGCTGTAGGACTTCCACTTCATGTAGTAGCAGAGTGACCCTCTGTCCACTCCTCCTCATGTGCTGCTGGAGATGTAAGTGCAAGGACTATATGCTTTGTCCTCCATGTGTTCTTAGAGAAGACAGTGAGGGAGGCAGGAGGGGCATTTACCTTGAAGCAATGGTAGGCATAGCAGCTGCCCATGTAATCGTCACACTGCTCCGTCCCAGCCTCAGAGATAACTGAAAACTGATGAATTGAACTCTCTGTAGTGTTTTGGAGCAGGCCTGCCAAACATTTCTTTACCACCCCTCTCTCCTGCCCCCCAGGATAACCAGTGCCTGCCCACATTGGACCAAGGATTTGAACAAAGACTGTTGATGCAAGAGCAATGATAAGTTATTGACAATTCAACCTAACGTTCCACATAGGCTCTATATCAAAGTGACAAGGGCTTCTGATGTAACCAGATTTTGTAATATTCATTCCAAAATAGGATGGACTCCAAACCCCAAATATCAGTTTCTGTCGCTCCTAATCTTGAAGAAAATATATGTGCTCAGTTTGCTTGTTTGCAGCACTTGACATTAGGAATTATTATTTGGAATAATGCAAATAATACTGCTACCAGGATTCAGGTGGAAATTTTAATGCAGGAACAAAATCATCCAAATTGTTAATGTGCTTTTACCAGTAAGTTGAAGTGTGATCCACATTAAAATAAAACGAAATTGTGACAGAGCACATTAAGAAGATGGTATAACAGAGAGGTATGAATAATTATCTTGCTTCAGTAACATGAATCCACTAGCCATGCTTCCAACCCGTCCACTTCCTCCCCTTCCACAATTCTGTTAAGGAGAGGTACGGAAAGGTGTCAGTCCTTCATAAAGATCCTTTGCAGGTTGGTTCAGCTGTGCAATAGAAATGCTACAGTTCCTCTGCTGGCATAATTTTGATTCCATGGGCAGAATGTGCTATATCTATTTGCAATGAATTTGCCCTCTGTTACTATACCTACAAAGTGGTCCTTCAAAGGTAACTCACTAGTAGAATTATCCATCTTTAGTGCTCCGAGGGCAGTGGGAAAAGGATTGACTGCTACAAACCTGCTTTTTTTCACGGAAGTTTGTTGGCGTGGTTTTTTTGCTGCTCCATCTGCGACTCCAAATCTTAAGTGTAAGATATGGTACTTAAATAATTTCCAAAGCCCAAATTTTATATCCCATTCAGCCTTAGTGCCTGGGATTCAGACTTCTGCTGGTTTAGACATGGATTTCCCCACCAACATATGTGCCATGGATCAGCCACTTCTGCAGCTCTACAAACCTTGAAAGATGTGCATACCCTCCTCATGCAGGCCAACCCTCCGCCTGCATCTTTTCCCCAAACTCACTTTCATTATAATGCACAGGGAGCTGATCAATGTTGGTATGCTGGTGGTACAGATCCTCTATGTGAGCATCTAGAATCTTCACCCCTCACCTTACATCCTTTGGTTCAGCTGGCCCATGCTTACTACAATAGAGAATTCTACCTTCAGAAATAAGTATGATACATTTTGGGGTAACTTGCTGCTTTCTCAAGTTATGAATTATGCACCCAGGTGTGATTCCATTGAAGTGTGTTCTGTTTAGTAGTTTAACATTTAAGATAATGTCTTAAGCTCTTCAAAGGGAAAGTGTTTTGTTTTGTTCTTCTGGAGACCAGAGAATAGGAAATGAGGTTTCTTCAATCTGAGCAAGCTCATCAAAAAGCCAAGATGATAGATATAAATCCAAAGGGGAAACAAATTATTCTGTGACAGTAATAATAAAAGGGAGTTCCAACTTGATCTTTCCCTTTTGTAACAGCTAAGGATGTAGTTAGAGTAAAGTGACTTGTTAATCATGCTCTTGTGCTGATTTAAAATGAGGCTGTGAACTTAAATCAACATTCATTGTAGTGACGTGGCTAGAATTTGTATTATATGGCTACTGGAAGACCAAAAACACTGTTTCAAATGATTTGAGAGAATGTGCTGTCTAAGATTAAATCCAGACATTAGGAGAATAGTATTTTAAGAGATTACATGCTACATATGCTTTACAGCGTTTGTTCAGACATTATTCAATGGTCTGAATCTGCTAAAATTCAATATATAAATAATCCTAGGAAATGTAGATTAATACAGGTTTGGGGAACACTTATTACTTTCAACTTTGACTAAACCAAGATTGAGAAATGAGAGATTAGAATCATTAGAGTTTTGGAAGCTCCCATCTATAGATGCTGCATGCCATAGAAAATAGGGGGTGCCACAGGCTGGCTGGCCTTTGCTTGTGACCAGACAGCTATTCCTCAGTTGAGTGTGATGGAGACTTAATTATAATGCGTGACCCCAGCTGCAGAGAGAGAGACTATTAAAACAGATCTGGGAATTTAGTCTAGAGAGGATTAGGGAGAGTCCCCCCCCCCCCCCAGCCCCGCCCCAGGAAGGCCTGGGGAAGTCTGTCTGCAAGAGATTGACAGGGAGCAGCTTAGCTCTTCTCTGGCTGAGTGGGAAGCTGAGTTAGGGCCAAAAAAGCAGGGAGATGCCCGAGGGAGGCAATGGGGGAGAACTTGTTGGGAGGTAGCAGCATGGGAGAAGATCTGCAGGGCCCAGAAACAGAGCACCTCAGAGCAGCTCATGAGGTGCAGACAAAATTATTAGTTTAGAGATTTATTTGGACTTTTGTTACCCCAGAAGGGGACTGAACTTTTAAGTGACCTGGCCAGAGGGCCAAGCCACAGAACACTTGGACAGAGACAGACTATTGTGGGGCCAAGAAAGGGGCCATCAGCAGGGCATAAGAGGCAAAGTGCTCTGGAACTCAGCACCCTAAAACCAAGGCACTATGGTGGTAAGATCAACCACTTACATGGGGAAAGGCCTCAACTCCCTGACGCCCAGTAGGAATACAGTTCAGAGATGACTTTTTCACAGTTTAAAACAGATTCACAATGTGAGGGTAGGTGTTTTTCCAATTCTACTGACAATGTTTGGCCAGAAGATTTTCCTTTCTTGCTTTTCCTTTGCTTTTTCTCATTTCCATGATTGCATCTCTCTCCCACTTTCTTCCTCTACTGTCTATTGACTATAATAACTATTGATGTTCTAAAACATGTCTTCAGTGTGACCAGAAGAAAAGTAATATTGGGACCCAGTGAGCCTTTAGGTCTAATACTGGCTCTGCCACTGGCTTGCTTTGGAACCTGGGACAAGTCACTTGACTCTTCTGCCTCAGTTTCCCTACCTGTGAAATAGACAATATCTGTCTCACATGGATGTTGTGGGGATTAAGTAATGGATGTATGTTCATTGTCATCTGATTTTGTTAAGTTAGCCTATTTTGCATTAAAATCTCCTATGAATAGCTTTTGAGATGTGTACTGGCTACTGGATCCAAACCAAAACTCTGGTCCTCATTTGATCTTAACCTGTCAGTTAAACAGATCTAAATCTAATCTCCTTAGCCTGTCTCTAAGAACTACTAAAAAGTGTAAGTCATAGTCAGCCCTATAGTAACTCCATGCATTTGCTGCTGCTGCTGTCACATGTTTTCTTATTTGTATGATATTTAACCTTTCTTCATGTCACTGTAAGGTGACACCTCTAGCTGGGCTGTTGGCAATATGGGGTCAAGCCACAGACCACTGGATCTAAAATCATGACCTTCTAGTGCCTGAAGATCTGTTGCCTCAAAGCCGGCAACAGACTTGTAAACCTCTATATGGTCTGTCCACAATAGGATAGGCAATCGCAGTGGGTAAACCTGGGTTAAAGCATCATGTTATGCTGCTCTCTGTAAATTGTTTTTTGTCTCTATTTCTACTTCAGTCTGTTGAACTGTGATTCTGTGTCTCAGTCCAGACTGTAGTGGTACCATTAGTGATAGTAAGGTGTTGTTTATCGAATGCTTTCTTTTGATGGGCTTCTTTGGGTGACTAACTCTTGATCACTGGCTCAAGCTTGAAATCACACTGGTCTAGAGGTGAAAATATCAAAACCCATCAACAATCTCCTGAGCCATCCAGTCCCACCTGACTTCTTTCAATGCCCCTTCACACTTTTAGCAGCCTCCTTGGCTTGCTGACTAGGTATTGATCCCTGATCTGTTATCACTGAGGTAAGCTCATTCATCTACATAGTCACCAATAGAACTTTAGAGAACATGAGCCAACCTTTCCCCAGAATCTCTGTGTTACTGCTGTTCTTCCCTGCTTCCTCCAGAATGGGATGTTAAAGTACTAAGACCAACTATTAATGGCTCTCCCACTTAGCTGAATTTCATACAAGTATCTGCCTTAGCATGACTAAAATGTGTTAAAACTGAATTTCTGGGAACATAGATTTCAATTTGTATGAGTTTTTATAGCTAGAATTTAAATATTGGCTACCACCTGCAAATTTACACGTAGAAAAATTGCTGTGCACTGTTAAATTCAATTCAGTTTTATTGTAAACAAGTCCAAGTGGAGAAAGTGATTTTAAAACACCTTAGCACTCGTCTGATTTTTATACCAGTGTGAATTCAAATACTCATCTGCTTTTAAAGAAGGATATTGTTGACTTGTTTAAGATTGACACAGTTGTTTTCAAGCTTCTAGTTTCAATTGCATCTAGACCTCCTATGCTAACGTCCAGGAGGGATAAATGCAACAAATGATGTGTAAAACTCTGAAGTAGGTAGTAGCTTTTTATTCTACAGACATAAGTATTTTACTGCACTGAAGTTCTTCGATAATTTACTACTGCAAACAAGTTATCTGTACTTTGCTGACACACTATAAATGGCATTTCTCATGGTATAGCATTATAGTCAAGACACTATAGATGAAGGTCAGTTGTTTTTGCCATTGTAAACCTTGCTTCTCAATGGTTTATGGCCTGGGCACTTGTACAGAGCAGAAAGTTAAACTACATATTGTCGTCCATATTACAATTTCTTTTCCTCTTCTTAAAGGGAGAAAAAATAAGTTGTAAAACAGTTAAGGCGTTAAAGATATGGGGGAATGAAAGCATAGTGTCCGCTCTGTTTTTGTCCTATGTTATGGAATCGTTACAGGCATGAGTAGTAAAGCCTCTTGCCATTTAAGAACAAACAAATAAAACTACCCACAATCTAACTAATTGTGGAAAACATACTGCAGTACAGGCACTATCAAGTAGTTTGTCACCCCCCCCCCCCCATAATAGTAGTAGTATTAAAATTAAACATTAAAATTAAACATAAAGTTCCTTTATGTATTTGCTAACAATGAATTCAGTGCAAAAACTGTCCCTGCTCTGAGGAGCCTACAATGTTAATATTGGTTATTCCAAGAAGCAATAGAAATATCCAATGCTCATGCATAAACAAGTTTTACAGTACATAATTTTTCTGTCATACAACCTTCCTAGCCCAGACGTAGGAGACAGCTGAGAACTAATGTCGTAAAACGTTAATTACATATGGAATATCTTCAATATTGAAACATTATTCAATTTATTTACTAATGAACGTCAAGGATGAACGGATTTCCCATGGCATTTAAAGACAAATTCACTAGCATAGTCTAGCTTAATTGAATGCTTGTAACTTTGGTCTCAGAGTTTGCCATTTTTTAGGAAATCTCATGCATTTACGGGAGGAAACAGCCACAGTGTACTGATCATGCCTTCTAAATATGGACATAGTTCATAGTTAACTTCAAACCCTGTTTTAGATTAAATGTATTTTCCTTTGCAAGTTGTTTGTACCATTTGATTACAGGACCATAATAAGTATTATTTCTGTTTTGACTACAGTATCACTATCAGGGCTATTTATGTCTGCATAGTCAGAGCTCCATTAATGTGTCCCATTATTTTCTCATTACATTGGTAAATACCTGACAGATACTGTAAACTTTATTAATCACAATAATAAGCAATACTGCCTTGATCAGACTTTGGAAAGGATACAAAAGTAGTACAGGTTGCTAATTGTATGTTTTTATGTGATTTATGCAAAAAATAGAAACATTCAGAGTCTGCATTTACAATATACGATACAACCTGTTAATAGTGCATGCAAGGATGCTTTGTGCATAGTGATTTAGCTCTGGGGAAAAAAAATTAAACTTCAGGAAACCTTCAGCTAATGAGTTGATTAACTTTTTAAACGGACTACTGCATGCTGTGTGTACAACTTTGTTATTCTCTTTGGATTATTTCATAACCTGTGCTTCCATTTATGAGCATTTCTCTCTCTCTCAACAATATAAGCATTGAAGGGGGTCAATTTTATTGCAGCTTCTTAAACAGAATCACAAAGCAATGTTGTTTCATTAGCAAACTACAGTGCAATGTAAACCTAAATCTTAACTATAATTCCCATTTTATAAAAGAGGCCCAGAAATGGGAGTCTTAAATGACTAAGGTGGTAGGAAAAAGTGACTGATAGATACCAATGAGAATTAAAGTTTCTTTATCTTTCAGAATATTTAACATTATTATTTCAGACATACAGAAATGGCTTGCAACTTCACTTACTTCAGAATAAATTCTCCATCTAGTTCCTATTTGATTGCTCTTTTCAAATATGGTTGTAAATTTCAATATTGAAATGTAAGGGTGGCTATGGCTTGTAATGATAGATTTCACGCACTTTGGCCATTTAATTTCATAATGTTAAATAGCTTCTCGCTGTATAGGGGGCTGATTTAGAAACAAAGAAAAGGGCTGAAGAAATAGTGTGATGTTTCTGTGATCCCCTTTCTGCTTGGAAGTAGCCTGGTTAAGGTTGATACCTGCTTTGTTACAAAGCCATATTTGGCTTAGAAAATTGGGTCCTTCTGAAAATTGCCAGATTTACTGTGAAAGTAAGGGAGAATGTTTGTTTCTGCAAAGTTTGAAGAAAATTGGTCAAAGTGTTTTTAGATGATAGGTTAAATACATTATTCTGATTTGAAATCAGGCTTCCAGCTAAGTTTTTTGGTCTCCCTCTAGCTCACTAACACCCCCTCCCACCATTCAAATTTACTGTATAGTTAAATTGCCTTGGAATCTCTTATCTCACTTAAACTTAGACAATAGGTTATAATAAACCCAAGTACATGATTTTTGTTCTAGTCGTTTGGTTCCAGTCCTATCATTGATTTCAGTGAGATTTTGATTTGTAATATGTTTTTTTCCTGACTTATGGGTGTGGATGTAGGATGGTGATGGACAAGTGCTGCAAGAATGGTTATGTAATGAGTTTTAATTGGTGGTAAGGACCCTAAGACATGGGATAGATGTTTTTATGATAGTCTAAGTATAATTAAATAATACATACTGTAATATTGGCCTGCCAGGGCTGCCATGATTGGTGGAGAGGGGCGGGCAGTGGAAACCAGAGACTTTCCATGAAGCTGGCTAGGGATCTGTGGGACATTGACTTCCAAGTCTTCTGGATCTTGTGCTGCTTCTGCTGGAAAAGAGTATATGCTTTAAGAATGACAGGACTTTTGCATTTTTTTCTCTCCTTTCACATTTTCTCCTGTACCAAGATATATGGGATATAGTCACTAACATACCAATACTATTTTCTCTTGACAAAGTCATTACTTACATACTTTACACAGCACTATCCAAAGAGATGGAGGAAATAAGGAACTGGGGATGAGGAAAAGACTTCTCAACTTCAGTTTCATGTTACTCTTTTTCCTTCTTTCTTCCAAAGCCCCTACCATCTGCATGAGCACTACTAGAAAATTACAGAGCTAACACTGGTGTGATATAGTTAATTTTTTTTTGATGTTTAGGATAACTAGCTTCTAAATTTGTTACCTTGTAATATTGCCTTATTCCCTGTTGAAAAATATTGTTATATCAAGCCCCAAAATCTCAAAACAAACTCAAACACAATTGCAACATAAAATGTTGGATGGTTTTGTTTGTACATCTTTCACTTTTGTTAATTTACTGCATCCCAATTAACTTCTATTATTGCTGAGTTAATTATTCAGTTCTCTTGGAATCAGTGAAGTAGACTTTCTGGAGTGAACCAATTAAATGAAAATATGACTCGCTATGAAAACATCTCAACTAATAGAATGTGTGTGTTGAATTTACCAAGCACAAATGTGTGTACAAATGCAAATAACAGTGGTCCATATATGGCCTCTGCCTCTCTTTGGGCATGATCTGAAAGCCATGATGGTAGTCTTTGATGAATGAAAGTGGCCAAGGAGGAAGGGTGGTCGAGTTATTTGGGCGCTAACTCGAAACTTGAGAAACCCAAGTTCTGTTCCCTACTTTGCCACAGACTTCCTGTGTACTGCTGGTTGCAAATTTTCTGATGAACCAAGGTTAGTGGGAAACATACTGGGTTTGACTAACTTTTGACTCCTGCAGCTTGGTGAGCCAACTACTCTTAAAGTTGGGCAGCCCAGGGAGCTAGCAGGCCTGGGAATCTGGAAGTCCTGGGGTCTCCAGCCTCTCAAAACCCTCATGACAGGTGTTACCCAGGGTTATCTGAACCCAAAGCTGTGGTAAGTAATCTGTTTTCCAGGTGATGGTAGGAAATAATTCAGTGAGGGACACAGCATCTCTGTCTGATAAATGATTGGTACACATGAATGCTACCACCCAAAAATCCTTAATTTTGATGTGTGCTTTGTACTCAATAAAAACATTCTTTAACACCCCACACATAATTACCCCAAGGTTGAGGTGGTGTTGAGTGATTCAGCAGCAGGCTGGCCACCAGAACCCTTTCTCCTAATTGCGGGGGAATTTTATGTCCATGACTCTTTGCTGGTAGAAAATCCAAACTTCTCCAAAGGGCTCACTCTCTTTATAGATTTTTCTCTAGACAAAGCACATAATTCATAATGGCCTCTAATAGGGTAGCAATCTCCCTATCAACAGTAAATAGTAATTCATTTTCTGCTTATCAGGAAATCAACTTCAGCAAGACACTTACACAGGCACCCAGACAAAGGTCAAATTTCCACATTCCCTCTTGTCCACCTTCTCATGAATCTTTGTTAGTAACACACTGTAGCCGTGCAGTAGTTTTGTTCTGTCTGCCTTCACCAAGGCCAGATTTTTCCTGACTCTGTGGTTTTCTTATTTCCAGCTTATGGTGGCTAAGCGCACAAGATGGCTGCAGGTTATGTCAATTCTGTGTTGTTATGTTAAGTCCAGTTGTCTCGTAACACTGGGGTTGGTCCAGAGACAGATCCTAGAAGCCCCAGTTGTGGCTAAGTGAAATGTACATGATTTTTGTCCATTTTATCTCTGCTATTTAGTGGTGCCTTATCTTTTCTGTTCAGTGGTATGCAGCAATAAAACCAACAATGTCAATTCTACATAGCTGCTGATGCATCCAGGGAGCATATTTTGTTTAGGACACGCAATGTCAGTATTTCTGAATCTTTTTTTTTTTTAGAATTTCCAGTTTGCTGGAAGTTTTCTTTTAATCAGAATGAGGATGAAACCAAATTTTAAAATGTCAAAATTTGTTGCAAATTTTAAATTCTGAGTTTTGGTCAACTCTCTTCTCTTCTTGTGTGATCGTTAGCAAATTAATTAAGGTGAAATCCTGGCCCAAGTGGAGTCAGTGGGAGTATTTTTTTTTCTTACTCTCTTACTGTTGCTGTTTCCTATCTATAAAATGGAGATTATAGTACTGAGTTCTGTCAGAAATAACTTATTGTAATGGTGATGGCTGCTGTGGTTAAGGTTGCATAATTGTTTTCATTCTAACCCCAAACAGTCGATGTTAATCAGAATTTGAAATTGCCCTCAACGCTTACTTGCCTTACAGAGGTGTTGAGGATAAATACATTAAAAACTGTGAGGCACTCAGTTACTAAAATACTGGGGATATATAAGTACCCTAGCCAGATAGATTGAAATGGGATGTCCTTTCCTCCCACTGAAAACTATCAAGAAGTGTGTAAAACTATAGGAAGAGAAGATCTGCTCTAAGCAGCATATTTCCTTGGCCCAGTATGTGGGTTCCCTAATATTTAACGCTGCATAAGGCCTGTGTTTGTGACCAGAGAAGAATTTCCAGATGAAAGTATGTTTCATCTTCTGAAACTAGAACCTGACAGCAATTTTTAAAAAGTTACCATAGGCACAGAAGAAAAAAGAATATTTAAAACAAGGGATAATAAGTGCGGATGCTCACTTCACAGACCTGCCCAGGTGTGGAAAGTGACCCAGATGCAAGGAGCCCAGGTGTGTTAGTGTTAGGGGGACTGTGGTGAGGGAGACTGTATGTGTGTGTTGAGGGGCATTTGTGTGCCTGAGTGAGTGTATGAGAGTGCTGTCTCTACAAGAACACTCAGGATCAGGAGCCTGAAGGCTTGTTCAGACACAAGCAGTTGCCGGAAGCTCCAGACCCAGAGAGGCATCAGCACAGACAGATTTCCCCCTGTCCTGTGACCCAGCTCAGTGGAGATTGGGTACACAGGTGGGGGGGAAGGAGGACACCGTGGCATCAACTTCCCTCCCTTCCCTTCCCACAGCAGACAGGAGGACAAGCAGCATGGCCAGGTGTGGCTACAGGGAAGGAACGGGAGCAGCAGCAGCTGCACATGGCAGTGCGGGGGGCAGCGGAGGGGCACCCCTGCTTTGGAGAAGTCACCTGTCTTGGCTGGCTGTCCAACTGCCTCCCCTGCTGCTCAGGTCCCTCTGTCCTCTTCAGACACTGCTGCTCACCTGTCACCTCAGTCATCCCAGCTGACTCTTGGCAGGTCAGATGGGATTCAGGCAAACCCAGCCTATGGTGCCCTTTTTGGTGGGCTGTAATAAGTGTGCGGTACTTGATGGACTGTTGCGTGGCCAGGCAGGTGCACAACTTAGAGGGAACACTTCCTGACAGCCTTCCAATTCTCTATCAAGTGCTGGTCCCTGTGTGTATTCAACATATGAGTATGTATGTGCTCTGTGTATGTGCCTGAGATTAGAGACTTTTGGCAAGTAGTGTCCATTGATCCACACCTGCACGGTTCCCCTTGTGCTTGGAATCAAAAATATAAGAGGCAGTTCAGACCAATGCCTCTGTTGTTCCTTCTTACTGCCACAAGACCTGAGTTGGAATCCTGTGTTCCAAAATTCTTCATATCTGTAAATTTTTGTACATAGTTCTAGTATTTTACTATTTGTAATGCCTTAATTTTATAGTTAGTGTAGAATAGTTTTCCTCTACCTTGGGGACCCTTCCCATTTTTCCTCCAAGGGAGAAGGACTATGCCAAGAGTCTTGGGGTTTAAGAACTGTGCATCCTGACAATTCAGTGCTGCTTGCTTAAGCTCTGAAAAGGCCCTGAGGAATCCCAATCATCGTCCCCTAAACCCCAGCATTCATACAGTTATGAAGAACTGTAATCCTAGAATATCAGGGTTGGAAGGGACCTCAGGAGGTCATCTCGTCCAATCCCCTGCTCAAAGCAGGACCAATCCCCAACTAAATCATCCCAGCCAGGGCTTTGTCAAGCCCAACCTTAAAAACTCGTAAGGAAGGAGATTCCCCCTCTTCCCTAGGTAACCCATTCCAGTGCTTCACCACCCTCCTAGTGAAAAAGTTTTTCCTAATATACAATTTGAACCTCCCCCACTGCAACTTGAGACCATTACTCCTTGTTCTGTCATCTGCTACCACTGAGAACAGCCTAGATCCATACTCTTTGGAACCCCCTTTCAGGTAGTTGAAAGCAGCTATCAAATCCCCCCTCGTTCTTCTCTTTTTCAGACTAAATAATCCCAGTTCCCTCAGCCTCTCCTCATAGGTCATGTGCTCCAGCTCCCTACTCATTTTTGTTGCCCTTTGCTGGACTCTTTCCAGTTTTTCCACATCCTTCTTATAGCGTGGGGCCCAATATTGAACACCGTACTCCAGATGAGGCCTCACCAATGCTGAACAGAGGGAAGGATCACGTACCTCGATCTGCTGGCAATGCTCCTACTTACACAGCCCAAGATGCTGTTATCCTTCTTGGCAACAAGGGAACGCTTAACTCATATCCAGCTTCTCGTCCACTGTAACCTCTGAGTCCTTTTCTACAGAACTGCTGCCTAGCCACTCTGTCCCTAGTCTGTAGCAGTGCATGGGATTCTTCCATCCTAAGTGCAGGACTCTGCACTTGTCCTTGTTGAACCTCAGATTTCTTTTGGCCCAATCCTCCAATTTGTCTAGCTCCCTCTGTATCTTATCGCTACCCCCCCCCCCCCCAGTGTATCTACCTGTCCTCCCAGTTTAGTGTCATCTGGAAACTTGCTGAGGGTGCAATCCACCCCATCCTCCAGATCATTAATGAAAATATTGAACAAAACCGGCCCCAGGACAGACCCCTGGGGCACTCTGCTTGATACTGGCTGCCAGCTAGACATGGAGCCATTGATCACTACCCATTGAGCCCAATGATCTAGCCAGCTTTCTAGACACCTTATAGTCCATTCATCTTTAGCACTCTCGTATGCAGTGGCTACAGGTTAAAGCTACTGAGACCAAGCTAATTGATCTAGAAAGCTGCTCAGTAATGTTAGATCAGGATTGTGGGTGTCCTGCGGGAATAGAGGGGTAAACCTTCTAAATTTGTCCCTAAACTGCTAAGTAAGCTGCTGGATCTGCCCGTGGACTTCTGTTTTGATATAGAATGGGCACACTGGACCCTTTCGCACAAGCCAGCTCCAGGAAGTTGGCCTAGAGCATCGATTGTGAAGTTCCTGAAGTTTACCACCAAGGAGCTTATACTGGAGAAATCCAGATTTTAAAAAAAGGAGCTGTTGTAGGGAGAACAAGCAATTAAAATACTGTTGTTTCCAGATTATGCTCATGATGCAGTTTCTTTTAACCAAGCAAAAAAAATGGTCAAAAAGATGTACTTGAAGCAATTTAATAAATACCTGGAAATGCCTGCTCCATATTAAGAGTGGCAAGAAAATTGTATAATTCAGTTCCCCTCAGGAGGCAGAAAAATACCTCAAATCTGCAAACTCCTCCCTTGTAAGAGGAGACATCTATGGAGTGATCCAACTGTACAGATTTAATGTATTGCTGTGTGAGTTCTGATACGACTGCTTTTAAACAAGTTGATGGATGCCAGTTGATATATTTTATTTTTTTCCTCCCTCATTGATGTTGACGGGTTAATGGGTTATCAATTTAACTTCCTATTGCATTACATTGATGCTCCTTTCCTATGAGTTAATGTATTGATATTCTATTGGTAAGGTGATTACTATAGTTGTAATGTTTGGGGCCACAGGGGCTTTGAGGATCTGCAAGTTTAACCTGATGTGGTTGACCCCTCTGGGTGTCAGTATTTTTTGACTGTTTAAACAGATTCTTCTTTTGATTGAATAATGGGTATTTCTCTCCATTATTTTTTTCAGCTTTTTTCTACTTATTTAATTCCGCTTTGACCCCTTCCTGTTACTGTCCCATGCTGAGAATTTCCTTCCCACTCCTGAAGAATATGTACTGGGAAGTGGTACACTACCCCTGGATTATATAATTTTTGCAGCTTAGATATGCATGAACTGTATGTTGCTCAGGAAAATTTGCAATTCATTTATTCACTAAATATTTTATCTGGTGTATTTTAACAATGGCTCCAATAATTGTCTCCTAGACTATAAAGGGAGTTAATAACCCTAGTAAAAATATTCAATGCTTAAAAAAAAGTGTTGACACTTCCATGCTTCAGGAGATGCATCTAATAGACCCTGAAGCTTGTGAACTGCCTAAAGATTGGCTAGACCTCTTAATTTCTAATTTTAATTCTAAACCAAGTGGCATTGCTATACTCATACATAAAGTTGAGTGTTAATATTCAGAGCACAAGGTCTGACAGTTAGGGCAGATTTACTGTCCTCAGGCTCAAACTGGAAATTCTATAATCATCTTTACCAAACCAGGATGATCCCTTTTTTTTTTTTGTATTGTTGACATGATCATGTTATGGCTGGAGAATTTAACAACTGTAGACCCAGTCCTTGATAAAGCTTCTCCATATAAAAACACCAATATTCATCAGGTACATCATATGTAAGCAGATGATTTAGGTTTACAAGATATGTCGGGATTGGGTAATCCTATGGCCAGGAACTAAACTTTTTTTTCTGTAGCTCATTCAATATGTTCATGATTGGACTACTTCTTAATATCACAAGACTTGCTCAATTCTGTCACTGATTGTGGCACTGGTACTATTGTTAATCTGACCAGGCTCTTATACATGTCTTTTAGGTCCCCAGGGTATGTATCCCCAACTAAAAAAAGGGAGATTAAATACCTCTCTGCTGCTTGATACATTTGTTAACTCTGTCCAGCATGAGTTAAAATTTAAAGTGTTAGTTTTTTTTTTTTAAATCAGCTGCCACTCTTTGGGAAGACTTTACAGCCTTCATCAGAGCAAGCATCTCTTATGCCACCTTTTAAAAGAAAGCAAAGGAACATAGCACGGAAACCCTTGCAAAGGAAATTAAAGCCTTGGATATAGACTATTAGAGCCCTAAATATATAAATTTTATATTCATGCAAGGCTCTATAGACTATGCTTCTGCCCCCGCCCCAGAGAAACTCAGAATTGTCAATCTAAGACAGGAAATCAACAAACTTGTGTCCCAAAAGATTGAGTTTGATTTATTCTGTTAGAAGCAAAACTACTGGGAATCTGCTGAGAGAGCTGGCGAGCTGTTGGCATACAGGTTTAAGCAAAAGGCTAAGTGAAATAAAGATTACTGCTATTCACGATAGTAGCAATCCATTATATACAACAGTCAAATGTTAACAGTTTCAGCAGTTTTATTCAAAATTATATTTAGCTGAAGAGGGAGTCAGTAAAAATGCCCTAGATAACCTTTTTAGTGAATTGTCTCTGCCACAGATCTGACTCTCAGAAGGAACTTTTAGATGCCACTCTAGAAATCATGGAACTGACTCAGGCTATAAAAGATGAAGGTCAAAAAGACTCCTAGAGCTGGTGGGTTCCCAACTGAATTTACAAAATTCTCTGAATCTTTAATGGCTAAATTATTGAATATGTTCAGTGAGGCCAAGAATGAGAAAACTCATGCACCTGTTGAGAGAAGCTGCAATTTCAGTTAATCCTAAACCTCGGAAAAACCTTGGACTGTGGTAATTATAGGTCAATTTCTTGACTCAATTGTGACACTAAGATTTTAGCCAAAGCTCTTGCTTTGTGACTGGACTAAGGTCTCTCACACATGCATAAATCAAGTAACATTACTTCAGAATAAATGTGGCTTAGATAATTTGCATCAACTGATTAATATTATTGCTGCCTTGAGAGATTCTACAGGACACTTAGCTGTCAGTTCTTTAGATGCTAAAATGGCCTTAGTCCCAGGCCATGCAGTCCATCTTTTTCATATATTAGCAAAATTTGGACTTGGTAAACAATTTATTGCTTTGGTTAAGCTTTTTACACTGTAACCTGACTTCCAGGGTTGTTACCAATGGTATTATTTCTGCCCCTTTTACATTAGAGAGGTAGGGCTGCCCCCTTTTCTCCTCTTCTGTTTGATTTAGGTCTAGAACATGTAGCCATTGCCATCCAACCAAATCAACATATTTGTGGTATCAGTGTGGGCCAAACAGCATGAAATTATGATCTATACAGATGATGCTCTTGTATTTGTATCTAAACCTGAGGTTAACATTCCTAAGCTTCTAACCATGAATAATAATTTTGAACTAATTAAAGTTAATTGGAGTAAATCAGAAATCTTGGGCAATACCAAATATGCCTATAAAGAACTTCCCTGAAATTGGGACTTTCAATGGCAATTGTCTTGTATGAAATATTTGGAGTACTGATTGCCCAAAATATTCAGGACTTCCCTAAGATAAATATAGAACCAATTATTGCTCAAGTGGCTAAAGATGTGAGGAGACTGAGTTACTTAACCCTCAGTTTGTGGGGTAAAATATACTGAAAATGAATATTCTTCCCATAATTTTATATCCTGAAAGGTCTCTCCCTATTTCTATTTCTCAAACTTATTTTAACAAATTCAGTAATATTTTCAGTATGTGCTTTGGGGCACAAGAAACAAACCTAGACTGTTTCTGAACAAATTACAACTCCCCCTATGCTTGGGAGGATTTTGTTTCCCCAACTTGGAAAATTATCATACCTCCTTTTTGTTAAGCCAGGCATCTTTGTAGCTGTTAGATATGAACCAACGGTGAGGTCTGTGGTATTATATTGATCAGTCACTTCTGACTACTGAGACACTTTGCTCTCCAGGACAGATTGAAACTTATACCTTTTATGGAAGATATTGTCTCCAAATTTTACACTCACTCAATCTCCTATTTTTGGGTCCACTTCTTCTGAGGAACATCTCAATACCAGAAGATGAATCTGTCTCAAGGAGAAGGTGTCTGCCATGAGTTGGAGCCTTCATCTACTGGAACCAATGGCACTACTGGTGGAGCCAGAACTACCTTCTCATTGGATGAATCCAACAAGCTGTCACCTGTACATGGGAAAGTTAGCCTGGACATAAGCTCTAGGATGTCTTGGACCCATCCTCCAAACTCTCTTCCTCCCCCCCCTCCCCAGGTTGATCCATCATACTTGCCTTATTAGGGTCCATGGGATCCCTTTGCTAGACACTCCAGTTCCATGCATAAGTTACAGTCTCTTGCCTCCTAGGCATCAACAATCAGCTCCTGCAGATTATGCGGAAAAGGATGTCAAGCCCAATCTACCAGTAATGTTTGGCACTTTCTCCTCCTCACCTGATGAGGCAATTGCCCCATCCTCACCATGATGATCTGATGATCACAAGCAATATGAAGGTCCTACTCAAAGAGGTCCATGATATGCAGCATGAGCTTATGGAAATCTTAGCCTACTGGTCCCAGTTGAGTGGCTCTCTCAGTGAGTGAGTCCATCACAGAACCAGCCAGAGTAGTATGGCATATTCTTGCATCTTGCACCCCCACCCCAAAAAGGACTGAGAAGCATTACTTTGTAGTGGCTAAAGGGACAGTGTAGTGAGGCAACGACTCACTGGCACCTCCTGCTGGTTGTCTGGGAATTAGCTTTTTCCAGCTTTTGGAGCACCCTCTGCAGGCCAGTGTCTCACCTGCTGCTGGCCCCATGTCCCTCCCAGACTCTGGTGCCTGTTTGTTTGCCTTTCTCGAGCCCTGTTCCACTTCCGGTACCCTTCCTCTCAGGCAGGCAGCTAGCCCTTCCCACTCCAGGGCTAGAGTGAGACTCCTCCAGCTTCTGGCCCACAGCCCTCTTATAAGGGTCAGCTGGGCCCTGATTAAGCCAACCACACCTGTGGTCAGCACATAATTAGCTTCCCCCAGTTGTTCTTAATCCCTTTTCCCAGCCGCAGCCCTCTCCAGGACTTCTTTTGATATTGGCTCCCCGAGGCAGCCCTCTCCCAGGGCTGTTTTAAATCCTTCGGGGCTGGAGCAGGGTGACTACCCTGCTACAGGCAGAATTTCTGTTTACCCATCCTGCCCCCAACTCTCTAGTAGTGCAAGCGGTCCTAGAAGGTTCTAGGCTACAACACTCTAAGGCTATGCCTGCAGATAAGAATACTAAATGCCTTGACCTTCTCCTGAGGAGGTTATTTTCATTCACCAGCCTCCAGTTTAGAATTCTTAACAAAGCTTTATGCCTTAGTCCAAGTCTTCTACAGATGGAGCAGTTGTGACAGCAGTATTGCAGATGTTTATACTGACTGCATCTTTACACCCCTCCTCTTATTTGAATACTGCTTACCAGTCACCGACATGTAGAGTATGCATAAGGACCAGTTCTCGAAGATGAAAGTGAGGTCACTTACATGTAACTGAAGGTTCTTTGAGGTGTGTGGTCCACTACCTGTCCTCCTTCCCCTTTGCTTCAGGTCCTCTCTGATTTGCAGTGAGAGGAGGAATGGAAAGGCATCAATCGACACCACCCCTTATACTTTTGTTAGAAACACGAGGGGAACAACTGTGCAGGAATGGACTAACACATACAACTTGCTAGAAATCTCTGGTCTCAAGAGCCCATGTAAGGAATTCAGATAAGGACCAGAGATCTCAAAGAACCTCCAATTACAGGTAAGTAACCTCCATTTTTATCCAGAGATTGCCTGATGGCTAGAATAAATGACAGCCTTCAGACTAGAATGTCACCCAACAGGTATCTTGTTCTATAAAATCACTTTTTCAATATTTGAATCAAACCACCTTTACTGAGGTAGAAATTCAGTGAAAAATGTGATAGCCCTTCATTTTGAATGAGGACTTTTCATGCATTCTTGGCCACATTTTTGCGATACGTGACAATAACAGCTAATTTGGAGAAAGTAGCTTTCAAAATAGTGTAGATGGATTCATGCTTTGTGATGCACTCTCAACAGTATATACAGTTGTCTATCCCTCTTCAATCAAAAAAATCAAGAAAAACGTGAATCTCTGCAGAAATTTCATCTACATTTTCATCTTCATAGAAGTGAAGAAACTATTCTACATGCTGTCTTCTGTAAAGTACCTTGCCACAAAAGAGAACATTTTTTTTAGTTGACACTCCAGTAGCACTGAAAGTGGTTGCTTGTTGTTTAGTTTTTCTAGGTATGAATCAGAGGAACTTTGCACAATGCTGTAATGCTTTATACTCCTATAGTAAATATTCTAACGGATTTTGGAGTCTGCATACACTTTAAAATAAAGCTTCACACCACAGTTCGTTGACAAATAACAGTGATGCTTAGAGGTTGCATCACAGAGCATTGTCAGCTGCTGGTATTTTGTCATTGTCAGTAGTGTTTAATAGAGAAGAACTGAATAATATTTGTGTTCTTGGGTTTAATTGCAGTGTTCTGCTGATGTTGATCAGATTCCATATGTTTTCTGAAGGAGCCATAAGCTTCACAAAACACTACCAAATTTATTGCACACTTTGGAATCCCACCGAGCTATTAATGATTTGAAAACTTCAATGAACAGCCATTACCTGATTATTAAAAAGACAAGGTGGGTGAGGTAATATCTTTTATTTGACCAACTTCTGTTCTTGAGAAAGACAAGCTTATGTGGAGCTCTTATTCAGGTCTGGGAAGAAGAGCTCCATGAAAGCTCAAAAGCTTGTGTCTCTCACCAACAGAAGTTGGTCAAATAAAAGATATTACCTCACCCGCCTTATCTCATGCATATCTTGGGGCCAACATGGTTACAGGAACATTACATATTTTCTGAGTAGGTAAGTCCAGTTAGTTTTTCTTTCTTGAGGGTGAAATGTCTAAGTTTCAAACTCTCTGTAAAACACTAGTATCCTAGATAGCAGGAGGGTCTCAAACAGGGGACCCTTAACCTATGAGACTGCATAAAGCATAATCTTTCTTCATGCATACCCTTTCTCTGCTACTGTGTCTGTTCAGTATAGCCGGGGAGCCTGCAAATGTGGCCACTATCTACCTGTGCTGAGTGGGGAGAGGCTGGTCCCCTGGGTACTTCCCTTATGTTCTGCCTCTGAGGAGTCGGAGTTGAGGATGACTAGAGAACCATCAGATATGTTTATAGGCTTCCCTTGAGTTAAAATGTGCTTCCAGATGCATCCTGTGCTATGCAAGACAGGGATTAGTTTAGATCTGGGCAAATTTTTTCATCCCAATGAAAATAATTTTGTCACTGGCTTTCCCTAAAGTACTGTGTGTTCAAAGATGGAACATAACCTGATATTACCTGTCACCATTTCTTATGGGAAAAGTAGTTCTCCCAAGTTTGGGGACACTTTTGTGTGTCCTGAAAAGATCAAGCTGAGATAAAGAGGATTGGACCAGAGTGTAGAATAATGTATAGAATTTCCGGACAGTTGATAACCCTAATCTAAATTACTGCTCTAGTTGGTCTTGGAGGGGCCGGGGGAGATGGAGCAGGGCAGAAAGACTTATCTTAAGTGTTTTGAGAAGGCTGATGAGGATTCTGAAAGTATTAGGTAGCCTTGTACAGTGCATAGATTCTGTCCTTTAAATGTATTTCAGTTACTTTTGCTGCTCTGACTATTGTTTGTGGTAACTCATTCTGTAAGAGAATGACTCCGAGACTCAGCATGAAGCTTTCAAGCAGATTTGATCTTTAGGTGACACAAGCTTGAAGATTTAGTGAAAGGCTCCTGACCCACATCAGAATGAAGCGAAAGAAAACATTTGGCTGTTCTCTCATTAGTAGAAAAGTGCAAGCATTTCTATGGGGTGTAATACAATGTGGCTATTCAGCTTCACATTTATGTTTATGCTTTTCTCTGAGACACCACAATGTGGCTTACTGCCTAATATTTTTCTGTCAAATGCTGCTATGCTTGAATGGATGCTAACTTAAAATAAGTACTGTAAAGGTTGATTTGCCACCCTAATTTTACTTAAGAGATGAGAGAGTTCATCTTTGCCTTGGGAGACTATTTTTCTTTTTAAATACTGACTCTCAATAGGGCTGAAAGCAGTTGCTTTTCCATACCTCATCATAGCTCTATGGAGGGAACTATACTGATTTGACAGTAAGTATAGCATGTCTTATAAAACCACAGACACAGGGCTTGGTTTTTCGATCCAGGGCCAAACTACTCTGAAGTGGACCCTGAGCTGGGAAAGGGATCTAAACAGATAGAATGCTGTTTATGAGCATACTCCATCAGCTCTTCCTTCAGCACACCAGGAGGGGGCAGTGGGCTGCATAGTCTTGTGCTAGAAGCCTTACTGAGCAGGTAACTCATGTTTCTTCTCAGTAGAACGGAATTAGCATTTGACTGCAACACACCAAAGAGGGGGGAGGGGAGATGGAATTTGGAAGAATTGGGAGTCTTTCCCTTTTCATCCATGTGTGATAGTGACCCAGCATTGGGGTACGGTCTTGATTTCTCTTTGGAGCTCATGGTGCTCAGGGGTTAAGGCTTTCTCCTCTTTTACTTCCCCCTCCAACTCCTGGGTAAAAGATGGTGCTCCAGAAGATCCTTCCCCACTCCCCCCAGCTCCTTAGAGCCTTCGAAGCAGGCAGGCAGAGAACTATCATTTCAGTTTTCCCCACAGAAAGTCTAAATTTTCTGTCAAAACTGAAGTAAGTATAACACACTTATGTATTATAGGGGCATTGTGAAGTTTAAATAGTGTGCCAGTCCTATACTTTGTATTCAGGGAAAATTCCTATTGTAGATTTCTGTTGGACTCAGTGGGTATTTTGTCTGAGTAGGAGTGCAGCATTTGGAAAGTGCTTTGAGTGTCTCAACTGAAAGGTGCCATATAATTTCAAAGTATTATGAAAAAGTCACTGAAGTTGTTTAGTACCCTTGTTGGTGGATCTGATTGGAATCTGGTCTTTCAGGGGGAGCTAAAGCTGCTATGTTGAACTGTAGCTGAATTAATTGACTTTTATTCAAGTTTTCACATACACAACAATCAGAACTATGCCTGAATTAGAGACAGCAGCTGTTTGTTTGCAATCTATCAATCATTTTTATAAAACTAAAAGCTAAAGCCACAGAATAATTATGCTTCTATCTAGAGGCAGGATTTTTTCCCCCTATATTTTCCTTCATACTGTTAATTAAAATTCAGTCAAGAATAGTTCTAACTAAGAAATCTCTAAGCAAAGGTCAGGGATGGCCTAAACAAAGAATGAAGATGTCTATATTAGAATTCTCCTGGCAACAGAAATTAATTATATACAAAAAGATGCATTAATATAACACTAAATCTGTTCTAAATGTGCAAGACCAAATACATTCTGAGTTGAAAAGACACTATGAAAGTATTTTTATTTCTATATAAATATATATCTATATATTTTAAAAACCTCCATTAAAAGCCTCTCTAGATGCACTCATGGAAAGATGGAACAGAAACTAGAACTTTAGTGAACTTTTTTCTGTGTGCCTATACAAGGGTTTTAGGATCTCTACAATTCTGATCTTTGGGCATTCTGTTTTTTCCCTCTAAAAAGAAAAATAGTGGGTTATTTTGTTTTGAGTACACAGACAAAGTAAAGAAGGGGAGGCCAAATGTTGATTGTACCATCCTTAATAATCTTTGTTTAAGGTTGCTAGTCTATTTGTTGTCATTCCATGAGTATTGGAGCGCATAAAGTCAGATAAGAATAGGATATATTAAGATCAAGGATAAGATCACGTACTATGGGCCCTATTTTCAAAGGAGTTTCAATCTGACCTCTGATTTTTGTACTTGAAATGATGTTGGCTCCAAATGGTAAACTTTGACATCAAGCTACCTGTTTTGTGAACTTCAAATGACATTAGTTAAGGTAAAACAGGATTTTAAGTGTAAATTCTTAATGCTTGCATCCACAATTGATTGTGGCTGCAGGGTTTCTTCACAATATAAGCTGTTCTTGAAAATGTGGCCCTCCTCTTAATTTCCTTGATTTTTTGTGCAGTTGATCAGACTCTGTGTGTGTAAACCAATAGATATGCAGTGTTAGCTGTTTTTAACACAGCACATTGTACATCGGGTATCAACCCACATCAGCCTCTGGAGTGGGAGAAGGTAGGCAAGGCTCAATACTTCTTTACTGCATCTCTTTCTGATACTCCTTTATCCATCTAGTAGAACCCAAAAGGATCATGCTGTCTTCTCATTTGTGAGGTGGAGATTCCGCCCTCCCCCCTGCCAATAACCTTTTAATGTTAAAGAGAATCCTGGGAATGAACCCCTTGAGGCATGCCTGGTATGTAGCCAGATTCACTAAGAGTTTCTGAAATTTTTGGTGAGCTCATGGGTGAGTTTTGAGAACACTCAGCAGGTATTTATGGCTTCAGACAGAAAATTAAGCTAATTTTCAGTGGTGTCAACTGAAGCAAAACGCTACAGTTTCAGCTGAGTTTTGTTTTGAGATCCTAGAGTTCATTTTAATCAAAATATCAAAGAAAATGTGGAGAGTGATAAGAGTTTGTGTGAACTGAAACAATACAACAGTTTGCACAAAAACTGTAGTGAACTTAAATCACCAAGTTCTATACACATTGTTCTATTTCAGATATGTACTGCCCTTTTAGGGAGAGATTTTCAAAGGCACAAATGTGAATTAGGTGCCCAACCTCCAAATACATTAAATAACTTTTAACCCATATGAAAAAAGCAGTGTATTTGTGTGTTCAGAGCCAAAAAGGGAATCTATATCTGACAGCTTCTCTGCTCCCTGTGAGAAACATTTTCACAACATTGTGTTGGTTTTGTCAAGCAATTTCTGCTGACCTGTAATGGGAACTGTTCAGCAAATACATTGTGTAGTGCCAAAATTTTAGAGACGCATCTTACGAAAGAATCATCTCTACTCAGCATAGCTGACTACACAATGCCTTTACTAACATTGTCAATAGAGAACCAATACAGATGCAAAAGGTAAGTGTGTATTCTGTTTTACCTCAAATGCCAACAAAAAAACCTGAGTCTAGACTATTTACTTTTACTCATATAAAGCTATAGGAGAACATTTGAGTTTTCAAATTGTGATGGTTCCTATTAACTTCCAGAAATTTTGACCATTGTACCTAAAGAGTCTCAGTAGTACCTTTAAGAACAGAGCCTGCAATCTCTCTCTCCATATTCATGAGCTGATAGCCAAGATATCATCCACAGCACTTTGTATCTTTGGCAAGAAGCCTGGGTTATCATTCTCAAAGACTGAGACAAGACCTTCTTGAATAAATTGACTATAGTTGTCAGTTAACCAGATAGACTTTAATATTAGATAAGGTGCTGCAACAACAGGAAATAAAAGGTGCTGAATAGTAAACTAACTAATTTGAATAAACAGATGCATATTTATGTAAATCAGAGTTTTGATAGTAAAGAAGAACTTAAAAAAAAAAACAAAAAACCCTAGACTACATTGACTAAGCTTTTTATCCACTTGTAGACCAGTACCCCTCTGAAGATTTGTGAATGCAAAGGGTCTGCTCCTTCTTCAGGAGATAATTTTATTGATAGGATGTATTTTAATGACTGTTCTTGATATGGTTATTTCCTCTCCCCCCGCTCCTTCATTCCCCCCACAACCTCTGCCCCTAGGTTCCTCAAGATCTCTTCCTTCCTCTACCAGCTGGCTTGGTTGATATTGCCTCAGAAAGTCAGAAATCTTGAAATTGTTTTTTTTTTTGTTCCATTTCTCATGGTCTCATTTTTACTTAGTCATTGAGGCTACCTATCTACAACTCCTCTGGCTGTGAATTAGGGAACAGAATAATAACAAAGAACCTATGTCACTCTGCAGAAGGTTAGATGGCTCCTTTAGGCTCAGCCTGGAGCAAGGGGTTGCATGTGTGGTTGTGGCCTTTTTAAGATGGGAAGAGTTGTGTTTGACAACTACATTCTTTCCAGTTAAGTACTCTCTCTAGCATAGCAACAAGAGCCTGCTGTAAGCTTCCACCCACCACAGTTTCTTCTGCCTAGGGTGACCATATTTCCCAAAGGGAAAATGGGACACCCCCAGCCACTCACCCGAGAGCTTGCCTCCCCCCCACACCGCATGGGCCTGGCCCCAGTTGCTTGCCCGAGCACCCCCCTCCCAAAGAGACTGTTGCTGGTTGCTGGAACCCTGCCCGCCCTATCCAGCCCTACCTCCACCTCTGTGTGGAGGTGGCAACTCCACCGTCCCATATTCCTCTGCACTACACCCCACTTTTTTGACATAAGGCATTTGTCCCATTCTTGCCAATGGATCAAGTCGGTAAGATGGGACAAATGCCCACTTTTGCGCCAAAAAAAAGTCAAGACAGGGTTTAAAAAAGGGACTATCCCAGCCAAAATGGGATGTATGGTTATTCTACTTCTGCCCTCTGCAGTCTACATCACTGCCTTCCACAATGGAGGGTTAGGGTGTCCTTCAGTCTCTGCAGATGCACCAACATCCTTATACAAGAACAGCTACCCACACAGCATGTAACTGCTCTTTCAGGAATAGTTCAGGGAAGACATTGAGATTCAGCAGCACTGTGAACTCTCAGGGCTTGTCTACACTTGAAATGCTACAGCAGCACTGCTGCAACTGTGCCGCTGTAATGCTTCAGTGTAGACACTACCTACGCCAGTGGGAGAACTACTCCTGTTAGCGTAGTTAATTCACCTCCCCAGGAGGTTGTGGCAGGGTCAACAGAAAAATTATTCCACTGTGGGTTAGGCTGGCTTAAGTACACCACTCAGAGGGGTGGATTTTTCACACCCCTGAGCAATGTACTTAAACAGACTTAATTTTCTAATGTAGACTAGGCCTTGTGAATTAATGGTGAGACTTATGGAGCTCTCTGAGACTTATGAATCGGAGGACACAGATAGCCCCTTGCCATGGAGCCCTACTTTCATTCATGGATTGACTCCGTCTCAGTAGTAAGAGAGTGTTCTGGGGCAGTGGGAGGCATGGGAAGGGTGGAGTTGGTGGGGGGGAGGGGGGAACAATCTGCTGCTGATGCTGTGTCCAGAGCCCAATATTTCTCTGCCCCAGTCCCAACAGTAGCTTTTCACCAACCCTCCACGCCCTCTTTTCCCTGCCTTCCACTGACCTGGGAATTCTCCTCTTCCCAGGTCAGTGGAAGGAAAGTGTGTGTGTGTGTGTGTGTGTGTGTGTGTGTATATATATTTTAAAAAATAGCTTTTAGTTATTTATGCAATTGAGATTTAAAAAAAAACAACTGAAATATATGGTAATTGGATAATTTACATATTGATGAACAAAATTATAGACAAGTGGAAGCATTTAAAATGATTTTGGAAGTGTTTTGAATGAGGTTTTTATGCACAAATTATAAATATAATTACTGTAGTGAGTTTGGTAACTGCTGGAAAAACCCTAACCCAAGCAGAGATCTAAGTGCTTCATGTTGTGAAGACATTTTTACAGCTCACGATGAATCTTTATTAAAATTAATAGGAAATCTTGATACATAGGGAAAGTGTTTTGTGTTTCTTGGATGCTTTTCCATTTTCCAGTTCCATTTTCTAGTTCTCACCCAGGAGGGGAATAGGGAGGGCAGGTGAGAAATTAAGAGGTGAGAGAGTCAAGACAGTAATGGGACATGGAGGGCCAGTTCCCCTATCTTAGGGGTGAGGAGAGGGGTAAGTGGAATCTCCATCTGAGCAGCCAGGGAGAAGCATGCATTTTTGTGTGTCGTGAAGGTTGACTTTGCAATCTGAAACTTTCTCTCACATGTGGGCAGAGGAATAGAGTATAGTTAAAATGTCAAGACTGACTAAAAACATGATTTGATGTTTCCTTAAAATCCCATGATTTTTGGGGCCAGTCTCCTAACTGAGGTCTGACTGAAGATTTTCAATGTTTTGAGGTTTGACTGTAATGATTGTGTTACAATTGCTCCATGTTTCCTTCTTGTTGTAGAGAGGGGAATTCAGTTATTGCAGCCTTTGAAAGGGTGTACTGTACTCCTTCTCTCCTTTGTGCCTTGCCAGCTTCTCAGGCCAGTGAGTAGGGGTAGGCTCAGTAAAGGTTTGGCCCACAATTCATCCCTTCCCACCCATTTTCTCACAAGGGGAGTATCTGGGGAACCAAGGCCTGCCTTCTGCATCAAGGTCTGGGTAGGCTGAACACGGGTTGAGGGCTCAGTTTACCCTCGCTTACTCCCCTGCTCCACCTACTAAGACTGGCACTGTCTAGCTCAAAGTACCCATTCCTTTGTTTATGCTGTTGTATCTTTGGTTGAACAAGACTCTCAAACGGTAACTACCATTCCAATAGGACAGTGTGTGTTGCATTTCACAGTGCGACTGGATCATCATAAGCGTCAGGAAATGATAAAGTGACTCTCTATTGCTAAGAAAGACATTCTTAATCACAAAATGATAAATGATTTAATACCTGGCTCCTGATGCAAATGCCAAACTGCTGCTCTGTCACTTTACAAATCAAAACAAGTTTTGGTTTTTTTTCCTTTAAATTTCAGAAATTTGATGACTGAGGTCATGAAGGGAGATTTGAATATAGAATATGAAGATAAATTTTAATTGAGTTTTTGGACTAGAGCAATACTGCACTAAGAAATCAGCTTTTGTATTAGTTCTATTTTAAGGGCTGATTGTTCTCTGTAATGATGCTACCATAAGAGCAGCATCAATAACTAGCTATAAACTTATGGAAACGGTTGCCAAATTCACCGGCAACTATGTGTTTTTTACTAATGTGGAAAAGCTTTTCATTTGTCTCCACATTATGCTGGTGTGAAACAAATCCAGCAAATCTTTGAATTTCTACAAATTTCATGGAATGTGGAAGAAGTGTTCCAAACAAGAGAGAGATTAGATTTTGGTTTTTGTTTGGCATAAGGGAGATGTGTGTGTCATATCATTCTGCAAATTTATTGTGAAAGTTTTTATCATTTTTTTTTTTAATTTAAGAACTTGTTAGAAAATATTCTGCAAAACAATGTTTGCAGTTTTCCAACCTGATGATCAGTCTTAGGGCTCTGTTCACCCTCCAGAACTTGCATTATAAAACCTAATAATTAGTTTCAATTAGTTAAACATGTTTGGGGGCATGATCCTTGTCTGTTTGAAGTCAACTGATTTAATCAAGAACAGGATCAGACCTGATCCTGCAATTGCATGGAGCCAGTTGGAGACGATGGCTCCTTCTGGACTGGAACCGTGCTGCAAGGAGGCCGGAGTGTATTGGGGAGATGGTTGATAGCATTAAGCACAATATAGATGTCTAATGTGCATGTATTTGGCTGAATTTAACTATAATCCAGCCAGCTGCTCAATAAATGTTCTGAGGTTCTTTGCATAACAGAGCTATTCTTCCAGGATGATACCTGGAGTGAATGAGTACTGCTTTTTTTTTAAAAAGAGGGAGGGGAGCTGAGTAATGACTCCCCTTGAAAGAGCAGGGTTTCTGTATGAAGTGAGAATGGATAGCATCTTTAATCAAGAGTTCTTCAGCAAAAGAATTGGGAGCGTCAGTTGGGGATGAAATCCTGCCGAAGTGAAGTCAATGGAAGATTTGTTGTCGGAATTGAACCACTGGTAATTAGATGTCTCTTTACCTGATTTGTACACAGAGAGGCAATATAGGCAAATACATCAAAAACTTGAAATAGTAGCAGAGCTTCAGACAGCTAAAAGGCAGAACCACATGTGTTTCACTTTAAAGCTGGTCTGTGAAAGGGAAAAGAAAGGGTTTGCCCTTTCCTTAGCTTCTTTGATATATAAAGAAGACCTGGAAAACATTTATTTAACATTGTGTGGGGTTGTTTTCTTTTTTTTAAAAGAGGAGTCATGTATGCCAAATATGATCTTTTCTGATGTTGCGGGAAGAATTATATGTCTCTGATGTATATTATAAATGTAAAGATCTTTTTTTTTTTCATTTAGACAGTTGAATTAACTAGGTGCTAACCAAGAATTGTAACTTACTAAAAATATTGCAGCTAGATATATCAGGTTTCACTTCCTTGTCACTGGTGATGTCATAATCTCATGATTTCACCAGTTGTTCAGAGACACCAGACACTGGCTTCTCATGTAGAAACAAACAGGAAAAAAATGAAAAAAGGGTGGGGGAGGGGTCAAGAGAAGGGGAGTTTCAGGCTCCTTGGCTTTATTCATTATAAAGAAGAAAACCTTTTTTCAAAAAAAAAATTTAGGTCTCCTTTAAAGGAGGGAGGAGGGTTCAAAGGAAAGCTTTGAAAAGCTTCTATTTTTAGAAGCAAATAAGGTTTGTGCCCAAATATATGTTGTCTGTGTTTCACTTCCATTATTCTACATTACAAAGGATATTTGTATGAACACCCATTTTTTTTATTTCAGAAAAATTAATCTGCTCTTGCTGCTCTCTCTCACCTGAATCATAATCCTTTGTGACATCACCGTCAATTATTGTACAGAGACTTCTGATTTCAGGTGGGAATAAACAGATAAGATTATAAGAAACAAAGATTTTGTTTTTAGTATCTCTATAAAATCGAGTGCAGACAAATGTAGAAATAATATCTGATTAAGTTAAAGATCTTGAGAATTTGTGCAAATCTACCACTCATCCCTAAGTATACAATAATTCAGCCACTATTTAAAAAACCTTCACTTGATGCTACCGACTTCACAAACTAATGCTTAACCATACCATATTATACTTCAGTTATCTACTGTCAGTCTCTTAGACCTCTCCCAATTAAATTTCTGTGCAAAAGGACCATTCATTGATTGATTCATTCACATACTGCTGAATTTCTCTGTGGTCTCAGGTGTCTGCAACACACAGGATACTTAGCGCTATACTTTAACATCAGCTGTTAACAGCACCATCTCTAACTATTCTTGTGCCAGGGAGCTACCACCACAATGATGTTGGTCAGATATATGGCCAAACTAGTGTTTGTTCTATCATTGATGTCTATAGCAAACTATTAGCAACAAACAAACCACTAGTTGTGTAAATGGTCAAATACAATAAGATATAATTGAGGCTAAATTGATCCCTTGGGGATCCCATGTTTGGGTTTATGACCCTGGAGAAATAGGGACAGGGAGTTAGATTTAAGTGTGGCTTATTTAACTTGGTCATTTAAAGGAGCTAATACTTTTCCAACTTGTGTGTTTTCATAGCACTGACATCCTCAGGCAATATGGCTGACGAGCTGCTTTAAAAAGAAAAAAAGTCGTCCAGCCTCTTTCCACTGACTTTCAGTGATCTTTGGATCAGGACCATGAAGATGCATGCATGATTTGAGAAATTTCCCTGCATTTCTACTAACTTTATAAAAGCCCTAGAAACCGAACAACAAAGAAAATAGTTGGAAAAAATAAAATGAGAATCATTAGAATAATTGTGGATGATTTGCAACATTGAGAGAAATATTTTACAAGTTTTTCCATCTAGCAACCCCTGCTCTGCCTTTACCAGGTAATTGATTCATTTAGTTTCAAAAAAAAAAAAAAAAAAAAGCTCAAGTTGCATAAATATTAGCAGACCTATTAACCCACAACAAATAGGCAGTCTTTAGTTCCCCTGTTTGGAAGCAGGTGGCAAATAACGAAGTTTAGTTTCTAATATGTCCCAAAACCCATGACTGATCACTGAAAGCTATACAGGTAAGGAAATACAATATTACTTGTTAAATATACATGTGATTTTGGCATTCAGGATCTAATTATAAGGGAACTGGCTACTTATTTAAGCAATAAGGGTCAGATTCAATTAAAATAAACATGTGCGCGCGCACACACACAATCCCTTCTTACAAAGCCATGTGAGCCTCAAAACAAACTTTTTTTTTCTTTTTTACACTAGCAGGAATCTTTTATTAAACAGAATCAAACTGTATAGATTGGTATTCTTCAATTTTTGTCTTTTGTCTGTTTCTAACTCCCCCCCCCCCCCCCCCCCCCACAACTCTTCCCTTTAAGAAAATAAATCTAAGTAGATAGGAAATGAACACTGAAATATGTGCATTCCAGATTTTCACAGCTGAATGAGATTCTGAATTACTTATATCAGCAGTGAATACTACAGATCCGTTACTTTACGTATGGGAAAGGTTGGGAAAGAGATGCAGTAAAGAAAAAGTCCACAGCATTATTTAAAGTAACAACACTATAAAAACCCAGCATGAGCATCATTTTCTCAAAATATTTGTTACACTTTAAAAAGAAATCTTCTGTGTGTGTGTGTGTGTGTGTATGTCCCCAGCGTATTGAGTTTTAAATAGGAGAACAGTCAGGAACAAATGTAAGCAGTATGCAAAGCCTGGTTTGTGTTTACAGCCACCATCTGTTCCAGAAGGCACCATTGTTTCACACCATTGTTCTGAGGATGTAGAGACATGGGGATACAACAGTCTAGTCTTTTGATTCGATTGTGTCTATGTGGACACTTGTGTGGTGTTTTTTTGTTCTTTGCCTTCAAGATAATGTTGACATTTTACTCTGTGGACTTCATATATCTGTGGAGGAGATACTGTCAGTTGAATAGCAAATTCTCCATTATTCTGATAATACTCTGACAATTTGTCCAAAACTGGGGAGAAAACCAATTAATCAACTCTCAGCCTTAAACTCCTGCATAATGTATCTGGAAAGGCTTCTCATTCCATTTGTACTTCTTGAGGAGTGTTTAAGAAGAATCATGTTTGTGTAAATATTATCTCTGTTGCTCTCTATAGATACACACATCATTACCCCCTTCCCCTAGTCTATTGCAGGGCAATAGCAAAAGCAAGGAGGGTGGTTGCACTGGCAGTGACTGTGAAATGAGGCAGATGGCACTAGGATGTTTCTTTGTCAGCACAGGTAGGATTAGGAGGGGTTAAGGAAATAAGGGGCAGAAGAGTGAAAAAAAGGGAAAATTGAATTTTGGGGGTAGGGAGTTTGCTTGATCTAAACTGTTCACTATCATAAAGTTTACACTTACTACTGTAAAAAGAAAAGGAGTACTTGTGGCGCCTTAGAGACTAACCAATTTATTTGAGCATAAGCTTTTGTGAGCTACAGCTCACTTCATTGGATGCATACTGTGGAAAATACAGAAGATGTTTTTATACCCACAAACCATGAAAAAATGGGTGTTTATCACTACAAAAGGTTTTTCTCTCCCCCCCCACCCCACTCTCCTGCTGGTAATAGCTTATCTGAAGTGATCACTCTCCTTACAATGTGTAGGATAATCAAGGTGGGCCATTTCCAGCACAAATTCAGGGTTTAACAAGAACGTCGGAGGAAGGGGGGGGGGGGTTGTAGGAAAAAACAAGGGGAAATAGGTTACCTTGCATAATGACTTAGCCACTCCAGTTTCTGTTCAAGCCTAAGTTAATTGTATCCAATTTGCAAATGAATTCCAATTCAGCAGTCTCTCGCTGGAGTCTGGTTTTGAAGTTTTTCTGTTGTAATATCGCAACTTTCATGTCTGTAATCGCGTGACCATAAAGATTGAAGTGTTCTCCGACTGGTTTATGAATGTTATAATTCTTGACATCTGATTTGTGTCCATTTATTCTTTTACGTAGAGACTGTCCAGTTTGACCAATGTACATGGCAGAGGGGCATTGCTGGCACATGATGGCATATATCACATTGGTAGATGTGCAGGTGAACGAGCCTCTGTTAGTGTGGCTGATGTTATTAGGCCCTGTGATGGTGTCCCCTGAATAGATATGTGGGCACAGTTGGCAACGGGCTTTGTTGCAAGGATAGGTTCCTGGGTTAGTGGTTCTGTTGTGTGGTATGTAGTTGCTAGTGAGTATTCGCTTCAGGTTGGAGGGGCTTCTGTAGGCAAGGACTGGCCTGTCTCCCAAGATTTGTGAGAGTGTTGGGTCATCCTTCAGGATAGGTTGTAGATCCTTGATAATGCGTTGGAGGGGTTTTAGTTGGGGGCTGAAGGTGACGGCTAGTGGCGTTCTGTTATTTTCTTTGTTAGGCCTGTCCTGTAGTAGGTGACTTCTGGGAACTCTTCTGGCTCTATCAATCTGTTTCTTTACTTCCGCAGGTGGGTATTGTAGTTGTAAGAATGCTTTATAAAGATCTTGTAGGTGTTTGTCTCTGTCTGAGGGGTTGGAGCAAATGCGGTTGTATCGCAGAGCTTGGCTGTAGACAATGGATTGTGTGGTGTGGTCAGGGTGAAAGCTGGAGGCATGTAGGTAGGAATAGCGGTCAATAGGTTTCCGGTATAGGGTGGTGTTTATGTGACCATCGTTTATTAGCACTGTGTGTTAGTTGTTGGTATAAGATATAGTCAAGTGTTTCCCTGTGCTTAGAATATAATATAATTTACATGTTTGAGATGGTGGTATGTAGACTCTGTTTCTGGTGACTTCTAGGCTGACTTTTTTTAATGATGACAGCTGTTCTCCATCTTCCTCTGCCCAGGGAAAAATCCGATTGTGGAAGCCCATGTCTGCACTCTCACCCCTTTTTGGAAGGGCTATGAAGCCACTTAATTGTAGTTCATGTTGGAACATTAATCTGTGATGGAAAAGTCCAGTAAATATAAGTCCCTGTCATGCAACTGTTTGAATGAAGAGCCCCATTAACACACATGTATACGGTAACGAAAATATAGATTTGCAGGATTGAAGCCATAATGTGAATTTCTTAGGGGTTACCACTGAGCACTGCCTGCTCCCACAGATCCTCAAACACAGTGTTTGCCAAGAAAGGCTCTTGGGAGGCAGGAGGGGGTCGGATGATTATTGGCTCTGTTCAGTTCCTTTCCTCTTGCTAATTGTTGGGGCTATCCAGCAGAAATTCTGTTTCTTTGAACACCTCACTGCTGTGGAGCAAAAGGGATTAGGCCCTTTGCTGTTATGGTTGCAAAGCATGGATGTGGAGTACCCATAAAAAAGTGCTTTTAGCATTACATGTTCTAAGGTTGTTGTTTTTTTGTTTTTGTTTTTCTGTGCACAATTTAACCAGCCTTTTCCATGCACTGCCTTCTTAAATGAACTACAGCCTGGAATCAGCTTTTTCTAGTATTTGTCTCTGCAGTGTTGGAAACAACAAAACATGTTAGTTAAATAATTTTTCACGAAAGTAATCTTAAATAGAAGCAGACTTATTTCAAATCTTCTTTGAAATGTTGGCTCCATTCTAAGAGGGGATTTATTCTTTCCAATGGATCCTTTGATTTTTGAACTCGCATTACATGAGATCAACCCTACAGGCACATTCAACAAAAGTTTTTGCAAATTCAGGGATTCCTTATTAATTACTTCCTGTTCACATTGTATTCTCCCCTAATAGTATCCGTTTAATAATTGACTAATATAACACAAAGGTGAAACACATTTAAAACTACTTCTACCATGTGCATCTAAGCAGTGCAGTGTGCAAAGAATGCTAGGTAAGGGTTGTGCTGCCAATATTTTCAGTATGGGTCTCTGACAAAAAAACAAAACAAAAAAAAACCCCTCTTATCCTATGATAAAGGCCACGTAATAGAGAAGCATGTACTTTCAGAGTGTGTTTGGGTGACTGTGAATGAGAGAGACAGAGAAGTATTAATTTATTTTTCTATTTATATCAGACTAGGAAACTCAGGTGAAGAATAAATTATTCAGTTTTAAAATGTATTCTATTTATGCCAGAGACTAGAAAAGTTATCTCCTGGGTAAAACTGTAATTAGTCAATTTTTGCAATTCATATTAATAATGTACCAAAGAGACCACTGTGGTCTACTGGAGAGGTATGTGTAGTAATGAGGCAATTTTTTTGTTTAAATGAGTATTGTCGCTGATGCATTTGAACTTCTCTGAAGGAGTCATTCCTATATATCAGTCAAATGCATATTTATAAACTGTGTATTATACATTCAAGAATATTCCTTGTTTATTCCTCCCCTTCCCACCCCCCCACTGTTCCTCAGACGTTCTTGTTAACTCCTGGAAATGTGCTGGAAATGGCCCACCTTGATTACCACTTCAAAAGGTTTTCTCTCCCCCACCCCACTCTCCTGCTGGTAATAGCTCATCTTAAGTGATCACTCTCTTTACAATGTATATTTTTTTCATGGTCTGTGTGTATATATAAAATCTGCTCACTGTACTTTCCACTTTATGCATCCGATGAAGTGAGCTGTAGCTCACGAAAGCTTATGTTCAAATAAATTGGTTAGTCTCTAAGGTGCCACAAGTACTCCTTTTCTTTTTGCTTCATGATTTACTTTCTTGTTGGCACGCTCATTAGATTGACTCAGGACTGTATGGGCATGGAGTATGAACTGCCCTTTTTCTCCTAAAGTGTTCCTTCTAAGATAGGGTTAACTTATTGATTACTGTAAATAATGTTTTCCCCTTTTTATGAACTTCTATCTGCAAAGCACAACGTGCTTTATAAGCATTAATGAGCTGACCCTCCTCACCTTCTGTGATGTCGATTGCTGGCATAATTATCCTATTAGTTAGAACAGCATGGGAAAGTTTGACTACCCACACTGTATCTTCCCAAGTTCTGCTTTCTGATATGTGAGCAAATCCGCCAAAGTCAGCGGTTTTAAACAAGAGTTGCATTTGGCACCAGGGCTGCTGCTATTTGCCTCACTCTACAAATACAGGCAATAATAGCAGAGTAAAAACAGTTTTTTATTCCCATGAAGAGATTCACCTGACATCAGTACAGATTCACCTGCAGAGGTGCTCAGGAAGTCACACAAAGTATTTAGGATAGATGAGCCCATATCCACTATAGATGAACTCTACTGAAGTGAAAGGAAGAGTTCCCAAGGATTTCTGGAGGGCAGCAAATGCTATAGTGTATTAGCTACTTCCATTCTGAGTTTACTAGAGCTACTAAACCAGGAGTGGGCAAACTGTTTTGCCCGAGGGCCACATATGGGTATGGAAATTGTATGGCAGGTCATGTATGCTCACAAAATTGGGGGTTGGGTTGCGGGAGGGCTCCAGCTAGGGGTATGGGCTCTGGAGTGGGGCTGGGGATGACAGGTTGGGGGTTCAGGAGGGTGCTCCGGTCTGGGACTGAGGGGTTTGGAGGGTGGAAGAGGGATCATGGCTGAGGCAGGGGGCTGGGTCGCAGGAAGGGGTCGGGGGGGCAGGCTCTGGGCAGCACTTACCTCAAGCAGCTCCCAGAAACAGCAGCATGTCTCCCCTCTGGCTCCTACCCGGAGGTGTGGCCAGGTGGCTCTGCACGCTGCCCTATCCACAGGCGCCACCCCTACAGATCCCATTGGCTGTGGTTCCTGGCCAATGGGAGCTGCGGGGGCAGCACTTGGGGTGGGGGCAGCGTGCGGAGCCCCCTGGCTGCCCCTGTGCATAGGAGCTGTAGGGGGGACATGCCGCTGCTTCTGGGAGCTTTGTGGTGTGGGGCAAGACCCCGACCCTGCTCCCCGGCTGGAGCGCCAGAGCAGGGCAAGCCCCGGACCCCACTTCCAGGCAGGAGCTCGAGGGCTGGATTAAAACGTCTGGAGGGCTGCTTGTAGCCCCCGGGCTGTAGTTTGCCCACCCCTGTACTAAACCTGCCCACTGCCCCAGAGGTTATAGGTCTGTTTCCTGTGGGACCACAGGAAATAGACCTATAACTCTCCTACAGAATTAGATAGAAGTTACAGATAGAGGAGGAAAAGTAAATATTTCAGACTTAAGCAATTTTAATCAAGGTTGTTTACCCTTTCATGAATCAAATGTGCAAGTTTCACTAAACAAAGATCTCACCTAGGTAGAAGAAAAACATGGTCTTGAGGAGGTTTCTACCAATTAATGATGATTTTCTAAGACAGAAAAGGAAATTATATAAAAACAGAAAGCTAATTTGTTCCAGTGATTGTTTGCTTTACAGCCTTAAGGTCAATGTAGGCACAGTGTCGTTTACATTTTTGCAGATGCTTCTTGAAAAAGGAAATGCAGCACTTAAACCTAAACATTTGTTTTGATATATGTGACACCTGAGGACCTAAAGCAAGGCACTTAGGTAATATAAATTGCAGTGTAAATCAGGCTTGCAAACCACACATTGGACCCTTTGGTACCTTTTAGTTTTGCTAAAGCTTTTTCAGGTTGGTTTGCAGAATGATGTGTTGCCTTTTGTTGTGATTCACTGGACTGTGTTCCTTTGTGCATTGTATATAAAACCTTTTGATTGCCACAGTCTACCTTTTTTTTTTGGTTTGTTTTGTTTATAAGGCAGAACTGTAATTTCTTCACCTACCTATCTTAATGTTGAATCCACATCAAATTAATGTAATGTCCAGGGACACCTGGCACAATCAGAAAATTTGCTAGTTGATTGTGACTGGATTGTAACAGGTATATGCTGATAGCCACCAGTGCTAGTGCAGAGATAGAACCACAGTGCATAATATGTTTAAACAATTTGTGACCATCAGTGGAAAGCAGGTTGGGAGCAGGAAGGGGGTATTATGAATGTTTTGTTTTGTTTCTTGGGTTAGGCTGTGCACTTTTACCATCAGAATGATCAGACAAATCACAAATGAACACTCTATTCTTAGGTAAACCCATGGCACATTACTGTGTTCAGTAAGGGAGTTCAACTACTTTGTCAAAAAAAATAGCACCGTACTCCTTCAAGGCTATCACATTTCCAGACAATCTCAAGGTTTGTTATATATGGTGCACATCACCTCTGTGAGATCCATGCTCTTCTTTTACCTTCCTTCCTTTTCTCCTTCTTGTTTGCTTTCTTGATGTGCTCTTCTTGCCATCTTTAATGTCCCTCATCCCCTTCTTTTAACCCTTCCCACTCCTATGCTACTGTCGATTCATCCTCTCCTGCTTTTCACCCCAACCCTAGCTTCCATAGTACATTTTTAAAAAAAGGCACAAAAACAATATTTTATTTAAAAAAAAATGGAAATGGCATCATGTATGGTCTCCATCATGGTGCTCACTCTATTTGTATGCTGTATCCTTTCCTTTTACTCTTTCTCTGTACTGTCTGTTGAGATTGTGAAGTCTTTGGAACAGTTCCCGGATCCAATGGGGCCTGGATCTCAGTTGGGACTTCTAGGTGCTAATGGAGTATAAACAATAAATATCACTCAACAAAACCCTGCCCTATCCCTGATCTCCAGCAGCATGTAATGAAGCGTGGATTTGGTAGCATTTCCACTTCTGCTTATTCTCTCTCTGCTTCTTCCCTCTGCTGCTTGTCACCACCTTCCTACTCCCATGAGACAGGCAGAGCTGCTTTTGAACTCAATCTTCCTATTGTCAGTAGTAGCTGTTTCAGGGCTCTGCAGTGCCATGGACCCCAAAGCATTCTCTCAGAAGGATCTAAATCCTGGGGAATGGGTCAGCAATTTCCCTAAACTCAGTTAATCTATGCATGCTTCTTAAATACCAATAGGGGAAACAATTCACATTTCCCAGTATTATCAGCCCATGCAACAAAGACTGTCACCCTATGTGATTTAAAAATGAAATATAAGGCTGAGCTTAAACCTTTGCCCCTTTAATTGTAGCTGTAGCACATCTAATTACTAGCGAGAGGTGTAGAACAGATAACCCTGCTTCCTTTGTGAAAGGGTTAAAGAGACTTTGGAAGGCTTACTTCAGAATTTCATAGTTTTTGTGTGTTTGTTTCAACCTTAATGACATTTTAACACAGTGTTTGTGGTTAATTATTTAAGGGCTGTTATTTTAAACCCTTCATATGAATGACCAAAGCCAAAGGTGCATATGTGCTCTCTCTGCCTGCCTGCATCAAACCAAGAGAACTATTAGAATATGATTGGCTCTGAATAGTTAAATAGCAATTCTCCTCTAATGCTGGCAATAGAAGTCATTTGAAGCATTATTTGAAGCATTCATGGAGTGGAACTTTTATCTGGAGATTTAAAAGTGCAGAAGTGGATAGCATTGTTATGATTTTAAAACCATTTATTTGAAGATAAGCTCCTTCACAATGCATGCTTATTTTTCCATGATATAAGCATGGCGTTTTTAAAATCTTTCTTTTTCTCTCTCTCATGTGTATATTCATGGAGATATATGCTTAAGTATGAAAGAAATGCATGAGGGGAAAAAAAACTACATAAAAATCTGTGGTTTGTGGGAGTGGGGTGAGGAGTAGGCAAAGTGTTGCTAATAAAATTGCTATTTAAATTGTCTCTAATTTTATCTATGGTTACAATAAAACCAGATTATCTATTAACATAATTGTAATCCACGGAGATGAACAAATAGATATATTACATATTTATGAGGCATAACTTAACCTGATTAATATTAATTTGACAGGCATGGCTTTTGAAAAATGTCTTAGACTTAGATTGTAACTATTGAGACCCAGAAATAAAGGCCAAGTCTAGGTTTCAGTGTTTGCTACAATGAATTTTACTTCCAGTTATTTATGTATGCAATTTGCACACCAATTGTTTGATGTGCACAAAATGAATAGCTAACTGGATTATCTGGCAAAGATCTTCCAGCTAACTACTTTCACTAAAGCAGTGGACTGAATCTACAGAACTGGGCCTTTTATTCATTCTGAATAATGAACACCATCAGGTTGGTTGATTGGTTTTTTCCTCTCCAACTGTGGACTGATAGTTCTCACTGGCATCAGTGGGAGCAGTGGCTGTTCAACACTTTTTGAATAATCAGGTTCTAAGTGTCTGAACTTGGTTCCCCAAAATAGCAGACACATCTGAAAAGTTTGGCCGAGGTCTCTCCCCCCCGCCCCCCCCCCCAAAAGTCTGTGGCAGGTGGGAGGGGGAAAGAAAATTTACTTTCAGATCTCTTAACTTTCAGTCCAGTGGTTCATCTACTTCATCTACTAGCTCATACTTTTTTAGATTGTCATCATACGTTTGTGTCACGCTTCTGAGTTTCACTCATTATTTATCATGACATAGATGATTCATTTACATCCGAATTTTAAAAGACTGTCACCTTGAGGAGCTGATGTTCTACAATACTTCAAATAAACTGCTACATAGGGGGAAAAGATCCCTGAATCAAATCTTTCCTCTGAGATAATATCACCAAATTTAATCAGTGACCTAATGCGTACCATGAAGCCTCTATTGTGAAATATTCTGAATCTTTTTACCTGTCTGTCTTGTTCATTGGGAGCACTGAGGGATTTAGTAATTTTAGATTTTAGTTACTTTTTGTACTTACTGTTTGAAATGTGAGATCCCAAAGGTACAATGCAGAATCTATTGTAATACATGCCCTTTTTATAGTAAGTCTAGCTTGCTTTTTTATCCTCAGATGAAAGGAGGCAATCTTTTTAGTTGCTTTGGACTATCTTAAATGATATTGTGATTAATATTGAAGCTGTTCTACAATAATTTAAGAATAGTATATATTGGCCTCTTTATTGAAATGTTTAACAGGGGGCCTGTCAGTAAAAACAAGCAGAAAGGAGAAAGAATGGTTCAAGATAAGCCACTTCTCAACAAATACTTGAGTTGTTAAAATATGTCAGGTCAGGAAAGTTCTGTGAACACAAGAGATCAAAAGTACATGGGTAGGTTTTAGAGAGGGGTGTCTCTTGAATCAGACTGAAACAGGGCAGTCACTGAGTGTTTGAAGGAGCTAGACATGCCTTGGTATAATAGGCCAGGGAAGGCTAAGCCTCCCCTGTGGCGCAGCCACTGACCCTCTACATTTTTGAGAGCGTGGACACCTGGGCCATGGTGGCCCCACCTGCACTCCACCCCTGAGGCCTCCTCCCACTTTTCCTTTGTGGCCCCACCTGTGCTCCACCCCTTCCTGTCCCTGCTCCGCCCCTCCGCCAAGGCCCCTGCTGCTTGCTGCTTCTCACTGAGTTCTCCTCTCCTCCCCCGAGAGGCCCCTGCCACCCATGGCTGGCTCACTCCCTCCCTCCCCTTCTCCACCCCTCTCCCCTATTGCTCCCCTGCTTGCTGAGTCCCAACTCTTACCTCTCCTCTTCCCTCCCCTGCCCCCCAAGATCATGACCGCCTGCAGCTCTGAGTCCCTCCACCCCTCATCCCTCATGGCCCCCCGCTAGTCGGGGGGGGGGGGGATGGAGGGACTGGGTAGGTGGCAGGGGCCACGGGGTGTGTAGAGGAGAGGAGGGATTCGGTGAGTGGTGGGCAGTGGGGTCTCAGGGGAGGGGAGGTGGAGGGACTCAGCATCCCCTAAAGCCCCCCACCACTCAGGGGAGTGAGGGTGGAGCATGGGAGGGACCTTAGGGGGAGGGGGTCATAGAGACCAATCCAAAGGGGATGGGATAGGCCCCTATGTTATAGCCTTACACAGACTGGCTGCTAAATGCAATTTGGGGGACTTGACAGAGTCTGTAAATTGGGACAGGATAGTTTGCAGCACTTGGGATCACCACTTGTGAGAGCAGCTTCTCTTGGAGGACAGTTCCACATTAGACAGATGCTTAGACATGGAGCATGTTGTGTAGCCTCACAGAAAGGCTGAAAGCCTTAGGAGACACAATTCCCCAAGAAGTACATGTTGCGAAACAACAGCAAAGGAGAGCAGGTGGCCAGAGAGATGCATTTACTGTAGTAGAAAACATGGAAAGTGCCCTGAACTAGGGCTGCCTTTTAAGGAATGTGGCAAGTTCACCCATTTTAGCAGTGTGTGCAAAAGCAGAGGAATGTCCCAGGAAAACTCAGTCAGAATTGTACAAGAGGGGGTAACCACATCAGACAGGGGTGATAACATCTTGATTCTGTTGTTGAGTCTGAGAGAATCAATTTCAGGCTGCTGGGACAAGAAAGCAACAAGAGACCATACCGACCGCTCTGCATGCAACAATATTATTAGGGATATGCCCTGTGCGATTTCAGCTGGATAACAGGACCTTCCACAATGTAATTCCTTGGGGAATCGAACACACCCATGACAAACAGAAGTTGCAATCTAATAATGCATAATGAGAGCATAACGCAGCCTGCAGGAAAATATGATCTCGTAGTACCTTACCTGAAAAATAACAGAGGACCAACTGAAGTTTGTGGTAGTGAATGGTAAACCCCACAAACTCCTCTTGGGGAATGCAGTCATATAAGCCATAAATCTGATCAGAGTGCAGCATACGAATTTTATAGCTGCAATGTAAGAAGCAAAAGGGGAGGGGGCATGGACAATGGAGGCAATTTTAAAATCCTATTGGGATATTATCAAAGGTAATAGGTGCCTCAAAGAAAAGTTGTAACTGGAAGTAGATCCCACAGCAGAACCTCGGTACTGTTTACCATGAAGGAAAATTCCAGAGGCACTACATAATCCAGTACACAAGGAACTCCAAAGTGTTCAGAGAATGGATACCCTAGTGCCTGTAGAAGCCAGTACAGTCTGAGTAAGCAGCACTGTGGTGCTAAAGAAGCCATCTGGCCCACTTCACATCTGTGTAGACCCAAAGCCACTGAACAGGGCATCCAAAAGATGCTGCTATCCACAACTGATGACATCTTGCCTGAACTCTCGAACCCTAGAATCTTTACAGTCTGTGCTATGAATGTTTTGACACACAGGTCTGTGTAAAGGGTCCAGCATTATGACAACCTTTGAAACTCCATTTGGTCACTACAGATGGCTGTCCACATAGATAAGCATAAGTCAAGCACCAGAGGTGTTCCAGAGAAGACTCACCAAAGTGCTGGAAGGAATGCCTGAGGTGAAAATAATTGAAGATGATATCCTCATTGCAGGTGAAGGGAGCAATCCTACAAAAGCTTAATGAGACCATGATAGAAAACTACAAACTTTTTTACAGCAGTGCAGGGACAAGAATATAAAAGTCAACCCAGAAAAAATGTGACTCAGACAGCATGAAGTGACATACATTGGATATATGCTCACAGCAGAAGAACTGATAGCAGATCCAAACAAGATCAAGGCAGTTGGAGACATACCAGCTCCAGTGGATGTGAAAGAGGTACAGCAGTTAATGGACAGAAAATTTCTCATTCCTAAGTTCTGTCCACAACTGTTTGCAGTAGCAGAACCCATATGTAAGGGGACTGTTGCCCCCTTACTAACATTCAGTGGGGGTGTTTTAGTTGCTAGCTCCCAGTACTAAAAGGGGAAGGGTCTATTGGAAACCAGGACCTGGTGACTGACAGTCCCCAGGAACAATGGGGAGAGGCCAATGCTCCAGGCCAGCCTGAATGACAGGGCGGGCAGGCTAATCAGGGAGTCAGGAGGCCAGGGAGGTCCCGTCCTCCGTGTGAGCTGGATTTGCCTGGGTCAGACAGAGTGGGGCTGAGTAAGGAGAAAGCAGGGGCCCAAGCTAAGCTGGGAGCAGAGCTGTGCCAGATCCAGAGGGACCAGAAAAGCAGCCCAGAGAGAGCAGACCCTGTTCTGGGAGGAGAGCTGCAGCAACCAGAGCCAGAGGGGCCAGAAAAGCAGCCCAGGAAGCAGGTCAGTGCTGGGAGCAGAGTCACAGAAGCAGCCTGCAGAGCAGACCTGTCCTGGGAGCAGAGCTGCAGTAACCAGAGCCAGAGGGGCCAGAAAAGCAGCCCACAAAGCAGGTCAGTGCTGGGATCAGAGTCACAGAAGCAGCCTGCAGAGCAGACCTTTCCTGGGAGCAGAGCTGCAGCAACCAGAGGCAGAGGGACCAAAGAAGCAGCCCAGGGAGCTGGAGGCAGAGCAGCAGTGCTGAGACCGAGTGGTGGAGCTGGGGCTGGAGCAGTCCGGAGCTGGGTGTGGTGAGCAGCTGGGGAGAGTGAGGGGGACCCTGGGCAGCGGGCCCAGCACAGGGAGACGCCTCAGCCAAGAGGCTCCGCAGGCCAAGCTTGGATTGTAACCCCCACAGGGCGGGGGCGACACTGGGAAGAAGGGTCCTACCACTTAGAGCCTGAGATCGTGTGGCCACCACCAGAGCAAGTGTCCAACCCACAGCATGCCTACAGCTCAGCCAGGGCCTGAGAAGAAGGCCTGGGACTTACAAGGAACAGACTGTGAACTGCCCGGACATTCCAGAGACACTGTTTGTGATGTTCCCTGCCACAGAGCAGGTTGATGTGTTTCCTTTAACCTTTCCCATTTTTCCTTATTCTTTTTAAAATTAATTGTTGATTAAATAACTTGCAACTTGTATGTAATGGTCAGTGGGTCAGAGAAGTGCCCAGTACAGAGAGAGTACCCCGGAGTGGGGACACCCTAGCCCCTGTCCTAGGTGACCACAGAAGGGTTGGGGGTCGAGCCCCTCGGGAATCCTGGGCCCAGCCTTGTTGGGGTTACGAGGACTCTGCCAGACAGGAGAGTGGAAGGGGAGCCCTCAAGGGCAGGGAGGCCACAGGGTAAAGGAAGTGGGAGCGAGGACTCAGATCCTTTCACTAGCCCACTTCACAGGGTAGTGCAGAAGCCAGGAAAGTTCCCCACAATAGCGGGACTATTCCCCCGCTTACACATACATCAGCTCAAAAGGCAGGATGCTTTGTGGGACTGGGCAGGTCCCAAAAAGCAAGGATTTGATATGCTGAAATAAAAGATAACAGACACTCTTGTCCTCAAGTACTACCAGCTAGGAGAGCCACTGACTCTCCAGCATGATTGCATTGAAGAAAGGATTCAATGTAGCTCTCTTGCAGGAACAGCTGGTCACTAATGCCAGCAGAGACTTATCAGAGACTGAATAGGGGCACACCCAGGTTTTTTTTTTTTTTTAAAGGAGCTTCTGACTGTGGTATGTGGAGTGGAGTGATTTTATTACTCCTGGATGGACATAGGTATACTAATGCAATAAGACCACAAAACTTCAGCAAAAATTGACAAAGTCCCTTCTTGGTGCACTGGAGAGGCTGCACATCTTGATGCACCTCCAGTGCTACCAAGTAGAGATCAGATATATTTTCCAGGATGATTACTGGTGTTAGCTAACACCCAGAGCAGGGCATATGTACCCAGTATCAGCAAGTCTGGGGGAAAGAGATCAGCATGCATATGGATTGAATCTCCAGGTTTCAGTGACAAAAGCTGATGGACATCAACAAGGCTGTAGAAAAGAACATCCAACTGCAGGCAGTCAAGAGAGCAATACAAGCAGAGTGGCCAGAAGAAAAAAGCTAAGTACCAGGAAGAGCAGACCATATTTTCAAGTTTTAAAGAGGAGCTGAGTGTGCAGGATGGAACCATATTTAGAGGACAATGTCATCCCCACTTCATTATGTGAGGAAGTCATGCATTAAATGCAAGCCTCACACCTGGGCATTGACAGCGGTCTTTAAATGGGCTTGAGAGAGTTTACTGGTGGGGAATGAATCCTCAACTCTGCACCTTGATAGAAGGGTGTCACTTGCCAGTTGTGTGGCAACCACTAGCAGAAAGGCTGTTACCACATGAGCTGCTCACCTGACCACCAATGATTAGAGAAAGCAGGCACACTAGAGTGACAGGTCAGCCAAAGACCTACTGGCCCTGGAGAGAGGCACTCTTGTGAGGATCCATCCATTAGAGAGACATAGAGTGGATTAAAGGAGTCATGATGGGAAGTGGCTGTCAGGACATACGAGGTGACTAGCAAGAGGGACAAGTGATCTGAAGGAACAGGATACACTTATGAACCAGCAGACACAACGCCCAGAGAGCTCCTATAGAGATTGTATGGCTAGCTGTCAGAAGCAAAAATGAAGTCAGGCATCTCATTTATTCTCTTGTGGCTATATAGTCCAATCTGTGGGAAAGAGGGTTGCACAGGCATATATAGGTTCCCACTGAACACATGGCATGATGACTAGCCCCTTTTTTATTGGTCTGTCTCAGAATGTTTACTATCTGTATTGATTGCTCTCCATTCAGGTCTGCCCTTGGCTGTGTCTTTGAAGTTATCACTGTTATGCTGCATGAGTTGAAATTCTCCTCAAGGATGTTTCCAAAGTCTTAGCAATGAATGCCCTTCCTGCGCTGTCCAAGTTTCCGCTCACCATGGAGGACTTATTTTTTCCCCCCAGGAGTCTATTATTACCCATTTGGATAACATGACCTGTCCACCTACGCTGAGCTTTGATCATCATTGTCTCCATGCTGGTTGATTTTGCTTTTTCAAGAATGTTAATGTTTGTTTTTTCCAGCAGACCTTCAGAATAGAGAAAAGACAGCCCATGTGAAATTTTTCAAATTGCTTTGTCTGAGGTAAACTGTTCATGTTCCCCACCCATAGAAGAGGGATGCTCTCATGGCTGCATTGTGTATGATCAATTTTTTTGACTGCTTGATGCTATGCTGGGTGAGTATCAAATGTTAGTCTTCCAAAAGCCTGGGTTGCTTTAGATATACAATATATTTTTGATCCAGGGAGCTGTCACATGAGATCATACTGACAAGATATGTAAAATGATTGATATTCTTTAGTTTAGTGCAATCAGAGGTGATATTTGGCTCAGTGGTTGTAGTTGATGAGGCTGGCTGGACTCCCCATTAGCCTGGAAAAAATAAGTCCTCTTCCAAACTGTTTAGTTGCCTCTGAGAACGAAGGATGAGCTATAGGTCAATTTCATTATGACTAAGTAAAGCACAATCATCCACAAAAAGGGCTTCTCAAGTTTCTCAAGGATTTTTGTCTTTTCACAAAACCTCTTGAAGAGTTTTTTCCACCAGTTATGTAGCTTATGTAGATGCCCTGTTGGAGAGGGCATGGAAAGTTGTGTAATTCACAATGGCTGTGAAGAAAAGACACAAGGATTGGTGCCAGCATGCAACCTTGTTTCACCTCATTAAATATGGGGAACGATTTAGAGAGCAACATCTGAGAGTACGTTATCAGTTTCTCTTTGTGGAATTGATGTACGATGTTAATAAATTTGGTGGGCCACCGAACATTTCTAGAATTTTCCAAAGGCTGTTACTGCTCAGTTGTGAACAGTTTCGGGGATTGTTTTAGATCAATGAAGGCAGCGTACAGTTCCATGTTTTCTTCAATTTATTAAGAACATCACAGACCAGAGAAACCGAAAACCATCCGGAGGCTAACACCATAGGGAAGGAGGAGAAAGAGGGAGAGAGTTTGCTAGACTCAGACAGGTGACCGAGACACAGACAGGTCACTCCAGTTGTAGCTACCCATTGAGGAGACCAAACAGTCTATGTAACCAGTTGAGTCTGTGGTAGACAAGACTCCAACTTGGCTATGTACTAGCAACTTCTGGCTGAAGAGACACGGGGTGGGAATCTGGGTGTCAGTTATTTGTAATGTTTATATTACATCTTCTCTAGTTTAGGAACATTTTATCATGATCAGTGGAACTGTATTTAAAAGGCCAATTCAGCTTTTAACTCAATGAATGAAACTGTATAGACTGCTTGTTTCATAATCCTTTTTATCTAAAAGCTTTGTTCCTACTGTTTAAATTAAACCATTCTTTTAAGAAGGCTTTCTGATCATTATAATAGTCACTAGTCACAGGCTCCTGAATGGTGTCTGAACTCAGTCAGAACTCCAGGGTAAGAGAGGTTATACACAGGGCACTTACTATCCTTAGGGTCCAGACTAAGTTTGCATCTATACTTGGAGCTAGGGGTGTGATTCACAGCATGAGCAGACATATTTGCACTATCTCTCATTGAGTAGCCAGCTAAAAATAGTGGTAGTCCAAGGTCCAGGAGGGTTTGTGTTCAGAGCAACTAGCCTGAGCAGCCACTTGCAGCTGCCCATGCTAGCTTGGCTACCTACTATTTTTAGTATGCCAGCTCAATGGGAACTAGTGCTAGTATCTTTACTTGAGCTGGAAATCACACCCTCAGCTCCAAGTGAAGATGTAGCTAAGAGTGGGAGGATTCCAGAATACTGCTCTGGGACGAGTAAACCTAAGGCCTGAGATGGTACAGTAATAGAGACCAGAGAGGGGACAGCTAGCTCTGTAACCATGACACAGATTTTTCTAGTTGAGGAATTGTGCAGTAATTCTTGCTTATAATATGTAGTGACATGGATAGTGGGGTTAAAGCACTAATGTAAGATCGACATTATATATATAAAATATAAATCTCTGTCTTTAGGCTGCGTGATAGAACAGTTTTAGCTGGGAGAAAAGCGTGGGGTGGCATATTCCATTTTGAATCTGTCTCCCTTGAAAGCTTCAGAAAATGTGCTCCATAGACCATCTGTAGTTGTCCCCATAAGAGAAGCTATGTAGGGTATGTCTACACAGCCTGCAGGCAGGGGTGAAAGTAAGTTAGAGGACTTACTGGTACACTGGAGTCCTGAGCGGTGGGCGTGGCCTCAACAGGAAGAGGCAGGGCCTTAAATCCCCGGGCCCTTTAAATCTTGATGTAAAGGACCAGGGCTTCAGCTGCGGTAGTGGCGGCTGGGAGCCAAGGTCCCTTTAAATCACCCCCAAGCTACCAGCTGCAGAGGTGGCTGGGAGCCCTGGGGCTTGGGGGCAATTTAAAGGGCCCTGGGGGCTCCCGGCTGCCTGGGCCCTGGGGGCTCCCGGCTGCCACCGCTATCCCGGGTCTCTGGGATCTGGAAGAGCTTTAAAGGGCCTGGGGCTCCACTGTGGTAGCAGCTGCACAAGCCCTGGGGTAGCGGTGGCCTGGCTCCATCGGGGATTTAAAGGGTCCCAGGCTCCAGCTGCTGCTACCGGCCCTTTAAATGCCCAACGGAGCCCTGTTGCCAAAGCCCTGGGGTAGCGGCGGTGGGGCTCTGACGGGCGTTTAAAGGGCTGGGGCAGTAGGGGCGGCTGGAGCTCCGGGGCCCTTTATATCTCCACCGCAGCCCCGCCGCCGCTACCCTAGGGCTTTAAATTGCCCTCTCTGAAAGCCGGTCCTGGTACGGCGCAGCGGCTCTTACCAGTACGCCATACCAGTGCGTACCGGCTTACTTTCACCTCTGCCTGCAGGAGTGAGTCTTCTAGTCCAGATCAACAGATTTGGGTTAGCGGGGCTTGTGCTAGCATTCCGAAGTCCTGCTTACACAGCAGTTTTTAAAGTTGTGTCTCAGACTGGAGACTGGGCTCTGAAACCTGTTCCCTTCCCTAGATGTCGGTGCCTGATCTCCAGTGAGAGCTGCAATTTCAAAATGCTGTCTCTACAGCTATTTGTAAAGAACTAGCATGACCCCAATAGCCCAAGTCTGTTGAACTAGTCTGAGAGTCTTGTCTAGACATTCCCAGAGTGACATTTTATGGTGGGGCTTAAGATGTCATGGGCCATGGCATGTAGGTGTTTTAGCTTATAGTGCATATGCTTTGACCAGGCCATGTGCCTATTATATTTTCCTTTTTATACAGGTTTTTTTATGTACCATTATATAGGCAGTTTCTGAGGAAACTGGAGTGGAAATAAAAACAGCAATTTTGTCATTTTGTGAGAGATGTATTTTTGGTACCACATGGAGGGAGAGAGACGCAGGTGAATTTTTTGAAAGTAGATTCTGAATTAAGCCACATTGAATGACACCTGGAATAATATAGAAAACAATGGGTTACTGGAACCAATTGGGAAAGATGGTCATGTTCTAATGCAATACAATGGAGACCACAGGAAGGTAACAGTCACAACCAGGATCATAACTTCAAAGAGACTAAGATGAAGTGAAAGACTTTGTAGGACTTTCAGTATGAGAGAACCTGTTGCTTGGGAAAGGAATCATTATTGACCTCAGTCACACCCTTATGTATTTTGTTGCAGTAGACGGAATGAGGCTCTGCAGATGCAGCATTTTCTTAGATTATTCTGTGTTTATTTATTTATTTGTGAAATTTTTCATCTTCTTGCTAAGGACGAAGATTACTAGTAATAGCAATGTATATCACTGTAATCCTCGATCCCAACAGACGTTTGCACTAGGTACTGTATAGATATGTAGAAAAGACAGTGCCTTCCCCAGCAAGTTGAACAATGAATAAAAAGCTATATTTGGAATGGAAAACTGATGCCCTACTACACTGAGTTCATTTGGTTTCCACTTATAAATTAAGCACATACATTAGTTACTTTGTCTAGGATTAGCAATATGTATAACAACATAGATGATCAATTATAAGTATCAGTGAACTGAGGCACAGGAAGCAACATGGCATAAATGAGTGAGAGCCACATTATTTCTTGTGGTGTGTGGTTTGTTTTTATAGTTTATTTCTACAGCCACTGAGGGGGGTGCAGCAATTTACAGAAGTTTAAAAAAAAAAAAAAAGAAAGCATCTTCTTTGAAAAACTTAACTCTAAAAGTTGATCAGAACAAGAGGAGTCCATGCTCACATACGCAGGTTAATAGGACACACAAACATAGTTCAGGTCCTGGTTTAGCCAAATACTTAAGCATGTGCTTAAATGTTTTAATGAATCATGGACTCCGTGAAAGATGACAGAGGCAGACTGTGGTGGAAGGAAAGACCAGCAATTGCAGCTGTAAAAGTTAATGAGTATAGCTGTGCAGAGAAAGGTGATTCCATTCCACAGTGGATTTCAGAATAAAATTCTGATTTGGAACAAAATGAAGAATGTTGAATTTTTCTATGGAAGGGATTAGTGCCTGCATGGCTGGCTTCCATGCAGCCATGGATCCTAGAAACCCTGGGGTAACCTGTTCAGAGGAAGCCCATGTCATGGGCAGCCTCAGCCATGGACTGCTGAGAAGCCATGAGCATAGGAGCCAGCACTTCCAGCTTCTTAACTACCAGTCATCCTGTTTGGTGGGCAGAAGGACAGCCTAGAAGCTCTAGGAGCCCTAGCTCAGCTGGAAGCCATGACATTTGGGAGCCATGGTTTCCATACTCCCAGCTCCCTGTCAGGCCCCCTGGCCTGGCAAACTGAGAGTCTGGAAGCCCCATTTTGCTGCAGTCCACCAAGAAAACTCTGGAGGACCTTGGTATCCAGGGTCTCCAGGGTCTCATCTCCCTGTCACACATCAGGCAGGCTGCTGAAGAGCCAGGAGCCTGGGTTCCCCAACAGCCCGATAGGGTGCATGGGAAAGCTGGCAGGCAACCAGCCAGGTTTGAGATGGAAACAGATGGCAAGCCGGTTTGGACTCCTGCCTGGTTTGATGTTGAACTTTGTCAAAATCGAACCACCTCTGTGAGACATTTTTATGAACTGGAATTCTCTGGTGGGAAAATGTTCCATTGGAGTATTTCCAACTAGCTCTAATCATGAGATGCTTTATTTTATATTCATATTTTGATTCCTCCATTTTTATTTCTTATATACTTAATTTGTGATCAAAATAAATGCTCCCTAGCACTATAGATATTTTAACAGTCAAATGGGCAGGAATAGTGGAGTGGAGGTCAGCAATGGAAGACTGACTAATTGAAGTAAGCCTTGAGAAATGATTCTCAAATAGACTTGCAATAATTTTCTCAGTTTCATTGTAACCTTGTAGATTTCCTGCCCTTCTAGCCCTTAAAATAATTTTAAGTGACATTTTACAAAGTTGTTTATATTTATAAAAATAAAATAATGTTAAAGTTTTTTGCAAATGCACCACAGCTTACAGCTGCAAAATGAATTTCTTCCCACCAGCTGGCTTATCATTAATGGTGTACATCATCAGATGAACATGACTCTTATGATGTATTATGTTAATACATCATCAAAATGATGATGTTTTGAAGATTTAAGGCCAGCTGGCAATAAGATATATATTGAGATCCCTTAAGTTTTGCTAGACGTTTCAGTTGTCTGAGCTGTTTTACAATTCAGTTTTAATTGAGTGTGCTGGTAGAGTGCTACCAAAATGCACTTTTACTTCATGACCATTAATATTTTGTGATTTTTTTTTTTGCCCCCCACTGATATTAGGTCGATTCCACGTTAAACTTTGTAGAACATTTAGAAATGTAATGACTCAATTGGATCACATTCCTCACTCATATGAGATGACAGGGACTAATAGATAATGTCATAGGTGCCGGAACTATAGATGCTGGGGGAGCTGCTGCACCCCCTGCCTTGAAGTGGTTTCCATCATATACAGGGTTTAGTTTGGTTCAGTGGTCCCCACCATAAAAGTTGTTTCAGCACCCCTGGCTAATGGTGATATGTACTAATTGCCTACGATACTGAATCTGTGCGCTCTGCTTCCCTTTTCACAAGTACCTTTTTGTTCTACTTGATGGGAAGGAAAGCACTTTCTACATCCAGTATGTAGAGGTAGGATAGGAACCTAAACATATAATTAATCTTGTACTGAGACTACTCATTTGTGTCATATTTGCTGTGTTAATTTTAGTCAAAAGTAATGATATAGTTTGAGTATGCCAAGGAAAATTGTATGCTAATTATTCCAAAGAAAGCAGGCATGATTGATCATATTTTATATTAAATACAAGTATGTATGAGAGTGAAGGTCACTCTTGAACTTTGTGTGACATGCTAATAAAATCTGAAGCGTTTTATCAAAATGCCCATGCTTCAAATTAATGTAAGATCACATACCTTTATTTGATTTTATTTTTTTCACTTATCTCTACACATGAGAAATCCTGAAATACACACACAGAATACATGAAGTTAAATATTCTCATGTATTTTAGCAAATTAACATTATTTTTTGGTTAAACATTTCTTTTAAAAGAAGGGAATTTATGACACCATTTTACAGGCTCCAGGAAGACAATGGTAACTGTTAGTTATGTGCCTGAAATTATACATATTCTTGGTTATTGTTTAAGATAAATGCCTTCCCCTTTGTCCAGAAAAAACAAGGTAGGCACGTGCTTATCTGTAAAATTTATACTGTTTCGTGACAAATACTATATAAAATGAATAAAATTATGACAATATGTCTGATTGGCTATTTTCAATTATAAGTGTGTGAGAGTAAAATAGAGGCCCATGCAACATTTTGTGCTATTTTGGGTACTTGGATTCATTTTGTAAACCATTTACTAATAGTATTTAGCATTTACATATGACTTATTCTTGCAGGCTTCTGAAAAGTGTGAAAAGCCAGTGATAGCACTCCTTGAGGCTAATCCACAAGCCATTGAAGTCAAGGGGAGTCCTTCAGTTGACTTCACTAGAATTTAGGTCAAGCCCATTGTTTTGCTTAGTTGCTGTTGTGGATAAAGAGATTCAGAATATGACCAAACGTCTCATTGCACTGGAAATGGGCACTAGTGAGAAGTGAGAGTGGATGGAGAGATGAGTGCTGGTCAGTAGGGCTTATGGGCAATCCGTGAATTTATAGGGTGTGTGCTGTGGCTAATTTTTCAGTCACCCCCAAATTGCATTAGGAGAGAGGATTGTCAACTTTCTAATTGCTGCAAACTGAACATCCTTGTCCTGCCTCTTCTCCAACGCCCTGCCCCTGCTCACTCTCCCCAATCCCTCTGCTCGCTCACTTCCCCCCTTTCCTGGACTCATCTGCTGGCTGCAGAGCCAGGCTGGGAGGAGCTGACATGGAGTCTGCCCAATCTGGGGGTAGGGGGCGCGTTGGTTCCCAGAGCAAGGGGCTGGGGCAGGTAGGCGTTGGTCCCCGTAGTGAGGGGCTAGGGCCAGGGCAATCAGCAGAAGGGGGTGTGGACAGGATTTCTTCCCCCCCCCACCACCCCTCCCCGGGGCAGCGGCACCTACCTCTTGGAACCCAGTTCAGAAGCCAGCCATTGCTCTCTGTCAGGCATCAGCAGCTGAGTGAGAGCAGCTGCTGCTCTTCCCACTCCTCAGTGGCAGAGGCCAGTTACTGTGGCCAACTAGAATTTAGTGTCTGGTCAGATGGGCTGACCAGCTGCTTCCAAATCCCTTTTTGACTGGATGTTCCAGTCGAAAACGAGACCCCTGGCAATCCTATTAGGAAATATAGAACAGCTCCTGTTCATAGAGGGCCACTGACACTCTGAGATACTTCAGGCCATGGACAGATCAAATAGTACTCTTCACAGCTGGCTGTTCAGTAACTCATGAAATAATTGAGCACAATTCTGGGCACACAGTTACTGGACACTGGCTTATAAGCCAGTTCAGTGAACTCAGAATCATCAGCATTTTTAGCTGACCCTACTGTCTTTTGGGATCTAGCTCATGCAGAAGGTGCATTTATTCAGTGGGGAAGATTGGAGCAAAAGCTGAGTTTTGGGCTTTTGTGATTTTTAATATAGTTGGGAAAGAGTCAGTTTAACCAGCCTCTTCTCATAGTGCACTGAGTCACCACATCCATCTATTGCCCTGGACATGCGCCTTTCCAGCTTTCAAGCTGCACCCCCATACAGAAAGTATCTGATGTTTTCTGCTGCTGCAGCCTCATTCCATATATTGCACTGCTGGATCACTCTGCTATTGCCTATGCCAATACAAGCCAGTGTTGACTCAGGATGGAATCTGGGCGTGAATTTAGAAAACCTAAATATAGTCACAAATCAGCTTTTAAAAAGCCTAAAATAAATTTTAGGCCACAATTAATTAAAAAAAAATAGATGCCTAAAGTCCCTCTGAGTTCTTAAATCCATATTTAGGTCTCCGTATTAATGATGTAAATTTTCAAAAGTGCTGAGCATCCATTAGCTTCCACAGACTGTTGTGGCAGCTGCTGGGTCCCTCAGTATGGATTTTAAAGCCTAACTTTAGAACACTCAGTCTTGAAAATCTTGTCCTAATTGTTTTTTTAACTCTTGATAATCAAGAAGTATGACTTTTGACATGGGGGGGGGGGAATGGGGTGAGCAGTCAGGTGGCAATATTCATAGACGATACAAAGTTACTCAAGGCAGTTAATTCCAAAACTGACTACAAAGGGTTACAAAAGGATCTCGCAAACCTGGGTGGCCGAACAGCAAAATGACAGATGAAATTCAGTATAGGTAAGTGCAAAGTAATGCACATGGAGGAAAAAAATAACCTCACCTATACATACAAAATGCTAGTCTAATTTAGATGTTGACACTCAAAGAAATATTGGAATGATTGGGGGTAATTCTCTGAAAACATCTGCTCAATGTGCAGTGACAGTCAAAAAAGCTAACAGAATGTCAGGAATCATTAGGAAAGGGATAGATAAGACAGAAAATATCATAATGCCTCTATATAAATCCATGGTATGCGCACACTTGGAATTCTGTGTTCAGTTCTGGTTGCCCCATGTCAAAAAAAATGGAAAAGGTGCAAAGAAAAGCAACAAAAATGATTAGGGCTATGGAACAGCTTCAATATGAGAAGAGATTAAAAAGACTAGGACTGTTGAACACAGGGGAAAAAATGTCTGGGGGGGGGATATGATAGAGATCTGTGAAATCATGAATGGTGTGGAGAAACTGACGAGGGAAGTGTTGTTTACCCCTTCACATAACATAAGAGCTAGAGGTCACATGATGAAATTAATTGGCAGCAGGTTTAAAACTAACATAAGGAAGTATTACTTCACACAATGCACAGTCAATGTGTGGAACTCATTGTGTGGGATGTTGTGAAGGTCAGAAGTAAACTGGTTTAAAAAAAAAGAATTAGATAAATTAATGGAGGATAAATCCATCATGGTTATTATCCAAGATGGTCAGGGACACAAGTACCAGATGTCTCTAAATCTGCAATTGACAGAAGCATCTGGCCTTTGCCACTATCAGAGAGGGTATACTAGGCTAGATAGACCATTTGTCCGACCCAGTCTGGGCATTCTGATATTATCTTGGGCAAAAAGCTGTTACAAAAAGGTAGCCTTAAATAACCATATGAAAGTTTTTTAAAAGAAAGTTAGGTGACACTTCTGTCGTAATTAATCCCTTTAGACTAATTTCACAGTGTTCACCGATTCTTAAGTGTTGATGTGTGCCACTTTTTATTATGTTAAAATACCTGCTGCAAACACAACAGAGTTACAGATGCTTTCTTTAGCTTTGCTTATTATTCAAGTGCGGTTTTTCTGAACATTAGAAACATCACCATAATTAGACTTAAGTCTGAGAGGGAACATAAGTTTTCAAGTACATAAAAGGTTGTTACAAGGAGGAGGGAGAAAAATTGTTCTTAACCTCTGAGGATAGGACAAGAAGCAACTGGCTTAAATTGCAGCAAGGGTGATTTAGGTTGGACAGTAGGAAAAACTTCCTCACTGTCAGAGTGGTTAAGCACTGGAATAAATTGCCTAGGGAGGTTGGGGAATCTCCATCATGGGGATTTTTAGAGCAGGTTGGACGAACATGTCAGGGATGGTCTAGGTAATACTTAGTCCTGCCATGAATGCAGGGGATTGGACTAGATGATTCTCAAGGTCCCTTCCAGTTCTATGATTCTATAATTATATTTCTTATTTTTGCCTTCATAAGTGTATGAATGAATTTAATACTGAAGCAGCAAACTCTCCTTGTTTATCTAAAGTCTGAAAGACACAGAGGACATGCAAGCAAAGGCTGAACAGGGAAACACTGTGACAGGAAAATTCTCAAGATTTTCAGAAACTGCAGGAACTTAAAAAGTAGAATAAATATTTATAAAGTGTAAAACTTGCAGGCATTGGAATTCTGGAGAATTTTTCTGTCTGTGTGTTCTGTTACATCCTTTGTATATTCAGAGTGTTTCTCAAACTTTAGATCTGAACTACAAAAGCTCTTTTCTCCATCTGCCATCTTTTCTGGCTAAAATAAAATATAGATTAAAAAAACCACAGTTGTAAGGTAAAACGTTGTGGGATATCCGTAGGTTCTCTGCTTATTACTTATTTTCTTCCATCTATAATTCATATGGATTTATATTTGTACATTCTTCTATGCTAAGTGGCAAAGATATATTGTCAAAAGATATATAGAAAACAAAATGTATATAATTTATTTAATTCATCTCTGAAAGTGACTCTGATATATGGTGTAATGATTTTGAATATGGTCTTGTGGATTTCTATTTTTGTATCTCCGTGATTTCTCAAACAAATGTGCTCAGTTTAATATAAACTGCCTTGGACTGAGAGCCAAGCTGGGTTCTTTCCTTCTAGCGCATCATCACCATCAGTAAATGTTCTGCAGACCAAGTTTGTGCTGCTGGTGACACTTGTTCAATCTCACTGCCTTTTATGAAGTTTACAAGTGTTACTGAATACTAAATTCTGGTTTCTAGCCAAACAATTCTGTTGATACAAAAGAAGGAAGAGAATCCAGCTCAATTCTCTTTAGCTCTGCAGAGCCAACAAAACTAAAAGGAATCAAAAGTGGTAAAATCATTTATTTATTTATTTGTAATTCTGAATGCACACAGGGAACAGATCTGTCGGCAGAATGTAATTTCTATGTAGTCACTTTTCAGAGCAGACCTGTATTTTTTAAATCCTCTTCATAACTTTCATTTTACCACTAATTTTAAAACCTATTCACTTGTATGTTGCTTGTTATGCACCAATAATATGCTTGGCACCGTAAGTCGCAGATAAAGACAACCCCTGCCTTGAGGAATTTACGATCTGCAAGACAAACGTACAGTCTCAAGATGAGACACAGGGAAATCTAGAAGTGATGAGTCAGAATTATGAACTGTGTATTTGTTAATACTTGATTTTATGGAATTATGAAAAGTCTGTTATACATTTTGGTTTTGATGTATAATACTAGCGGCTAAATCTTCATCTGTGCTAAACTCTGCATAGTAGCTGAGGAGAGTGGGAGACAAAGATATAGATTTCAGTCATCTCTATGCTGCCATGATAAATTTGGCATCAGTTCAGCCCCTGGCATAATTTAGAACAGCCTCAGGGATGTTCTAAATTCTACTGGCATGTAAAAACCATTACACCCAGACCACAGTACACTTGAGTCATGCCCCCGGCACTCAGTGAAGGAAGGAAATGATGAAAATAAAGATAAAATAGCTAAACGTAAAGAACTATTAACAAGAAATATATTTAAAGTATGTCAGAAGGAGAGCTGGTCAAACTCTGTTTCACTGGAAAATGCCAGTTCATCAAACTTGAAATGTATTGTGGAAACAGTTTGGGTCTGAAGAATTTTTCATCAACTCACAGGCAGGATTCCATCAGAAACCTGCCTAGCAGGCTGCTGGGGACACCAGGGCTTCCAGGGTCTGCAGCTCTGGGGAAGCCCTGACATGCCAGAGCTTCCAGGCTGTCCGCTGTGGGCTAGGCTCCTGGCTCCACAGCAGGGAGCATGGAAGCACTGGGGGCTCTCATGGGTGCCAAGATCCTTTCCATGGACACAGGAACTTGGAAGCCTCAGGGAATCAGCTGGGCTAGGAGTTTGGAAGTCCTGGAGTCCCCAGCTCTGAGGCAGTCACCATGGCAGGGATTTTGGCAAAAGCTGAACATTGGGATGTCTCAAAGTTGTGGACTAAGGTTGTTTAATATTGTTGTTCCTCTGCTGAATGATGGCAGATGTTAGGGCATTGCAGGTCAGCTTCCCGTTGGAGGGAAAATAAATGACACATGGTATATGTTTTTAATGCAGTTTGTTTTATTTACATACATACACCAGTCCTAGCGGTCTTAAATGGCTGACAGGCAAACTCCTTTTTCAGGGAATCTCTGTTCAGATACCAATGTCTGATTCTAGTCAGTCTCAAGCCATTGATTCATGTTAGGGATAATAAGGCAGAGAGAAAACTCCCTTTCTGCCTGCCACAGCTTTCCCAAAAAAATACATAAAAAACCCACCAGTATCACCACAGTTTTCTTCCAGGACTTAAAAAAATCTTCTCTCACATTAAGAAAAAGAACTTGTAAGACACTGTAAGCACCATCTGGCGACTCCTGCCCTAACAATATATATTGCCTCTCTGGGTACAGCAACTGCAGTAAGAGGTGATGGTTGGCTGGCCAGCCTGCTGTGGTGCAGTTTTTTCAGCAGCCATTCTGTTAGTCCCTACTATTGCTCAGTTACAATTTTGTATTCTCTGGGGGCATGTTTGCAGAGTTTTGGTGTAATTCCTATGTACATGAGACTTTAATTTCATGAAGGTCAAGATGTTATCACAGCTGTCAGCTCCACAACAAGGTTGTTGTTATGGGTGGTCATGGGGATGTAGGAAAAGGGTACAGTGTATTAGCATTGACCAGATCTATTGACGGGTTCGGGATATTAGCATCTATCCTGAGATCCTACCTACTTTCTCCTTTTCTAAGCTTGTTAACCAAACTACTTTGAACCTCTAAGGTTTAGATTCTGTTTAAGCGATAGGAACCAACTTGCATTTTGTCCAGGCAAGTTTACCTTATTTAATATAAACCTTGATCTAGCTCTATCACTGGGTTACCCTTTTAAAGTTTGCGGGCAGAATCTCCTGCAGTTCTGTCTGAGTAGTTTAGAAGCTGGAAGATAGCTGCAAAGAATACACTACATGCAGTAACTAAAAGGAAATTAGACAACTGAAAACTTTTAATGGGAATCCAAATCTATTGAGAGGTTGGCTAGGCCATCTCTCCTAACAAGACATAGGACATATTCATTCATTTTACACAGACCATGGCAAGGATAAAATGTGATTTTTTTTTTTTTTTTAAATTAAAGACTTTGATTCCCACAAAGGGAGTCATTTTTTAAAAAAAGAAAAGACTGGGATACATGGATTACATAGTTAAACACCATACAACTACTATTTTGATTCATTGCAAACATCCACTGAGAGCAGTCAGGCAAGTGAAATCAGACCAGTGAATTACAAGAATCTCCCAATCAGTATGTAACCTGGATATGCTTCTGCTCAAATAGCTGCCCCGCTGAGATTGACTGTTCAAACAATGCTAGAACCGTTTGCTATGGTAAGACTTCAGACCCAGAAATCTGAAGGCAGAATTAGATCCTCAAGAGAAAATAAGGCAAATATTTAATTACAAAGCTATTATTCCATGTACAAGCACTGAGAACTGCCCAAGGCTTCACTGATGGTGAATGACCTCCCCAGAGGCTCTCAAAGGTATTACGTAGACTTCTAATTCATAGTTGTCAACCATTTATTCTACTTTATTCTATATAAACAACCACTCATTTTTTTTCCTTAGTTTGTCTTTCTTTGGGTCTTTTATGTGGAAGTAACTGTGAGTAATTATAACCAGGAACAAACCATGAGATTTTTAATTATTTGGTGGGGATAGATGGAATCACTTGTTTTTACTCAAGATAGTGCATGTCACCCACTTAAGCCTTCGGGGGACCCAAATTGTGAATGGAATTTAGGAACATATTCACTTTTCCTTCCCAACTTCACATCTATGCAAGTGGATTAGATACAGTGTGCATATGCTAATACAGAAAAAAATATGAAGGGAGGGGGTTTCTGTGTAACCACTTTATGGTTGCCTGAGTAGTTTGCAGGAACATGCTGATGGCATTGTCCCTAGTGAACACCCGATCACTGATATTTCTAGTCTAAAATTTTGTGTGCCTGTTGGTGCTTAATTTTAAATTAAAGATATGCCGGGGCTCAGGCAATTTTTAAAGTTTCATAACTGACGTGGCAAGCCCAGAGGTGCCAGGGTTATGAACCGCCAAGCCTACAGGTACCAGGCCCGGCTCAGCTCTGGCAAGCCCTAGTCCAAAGTGAGCACTGACACCTTTGTGATAAAGATTTAATAACTCATATTGCTTACTACAAATTTGTCTCTGTTATACTATAACATTTTATTTTATTTTATTTTATTTCATGCGGAGTTTACTGTGAATATAGCAGAATAGTTAGCAGTTAGTCTAACCAAAATTTGTTTTATTAGGAGGAGAGGCACCAGAGACAGAGGCGAAGAGGTGGGAGGAGAGGGGGACATGAGGGTTGGTGATAGGCAGCCTTGGATTGGTTGTTTGAAAACATCTGTATTTTACTAGCCCCTGGAGTAAGGGTGGAAAGGCAAGTGATTATTTCTTGATCTCAGAGCAGATTATGGTGGTGTGTCCAAAGACATGTAGCGTGGAGGTTTGGAACTGATAGCTTAGGTATCTTGACTGCTGAGGAAGAAGAAATATATGCCTACCAGTGTTTCCAATATGTGTATTCTGGGTGATTCCTGGATCACGACATTGCAGAAGTTTGCCGGAAAGGAAGAAGCACACCATGGTATAGGGTTTGCTGACTACAGGCTGATTTAGGTGGAGAGAGGTGGCCTGCATTGACATAATGTTTTACCCACTCTGCAGCATCTAGCCTGCGACTTAGGGGGTTGTGATCTACCAGACATTGTGATGACTCACTCGGGTGGAAATGAACTGGGATTTATTCCTGGTATATACCTCATACAAAGTATAAGAACAGATTTGAACCACATCAGAGATTTGTGTCCAGGAGTGATGACCATTTTCTCTGATTGGACTGAGCCTCTGAATAATTGCTACACACACTGTATGACCTCTCTTAGTAAGTGTTGTGAGAACATTATTTAGGAAATGGGAGTGTTCTTGGCTGACCCCAAAATGTGTACTGTTTGGCATAGAAACGTTACAAGCTCTGATGCTTCATTGTTTCTCAGAGATGGGGTACATCTGTTAGGCAGGGGACAAAGAATAATTTTCTCAAATGGAAAAGTGTAAGTATTGTGGGACAGAAACCTTGTCTGTGATTTCTTTCCCAGGCCCTGTCACAAACTCCACTTTCCAACCATTCTGTAACATAACCAGGAACACCATTCGCTGTAATGCACTTGTCTATCTCTCCAGGCACTACATGTGCGCTGAGTTATAGGAGTGTGGAGGGGAGGAGGGACAATGACAATAGACATGTTTGCATACCAGAGAATGAGGACTTCAGGGAGATGCTTTCCCTGCTTGCAGTCGCAGTAGGCAGGCTGGAAGGGGGAACACAGTAAATGGGTCAGGGGCATGGATGGGTGAGCTGAAGAAGGGCTGATAGGGCCCAGCTGATGGGGTAGGCGGGAGTGGGAGAGAGGCTGGGTGGCTTCATTTGCAAATGGCAGGACATGATATGTACAACTGCCTAAATGACTAATATTTCCTGGCAACAACATCTCTTTTCCTGTTTAAAAATTTTTAAAAAAGGAAATCCAATGGCAAAAAACTACATTAACAGAGGTAAGGGTGCTAGGTGGTGTGTCACCCCTTGCAGAACACTAAGCTGAGCAAAACTCAAACTTTGGAAAACCAGGAAATGCAGAGTTAAGATTCCTATGCAACCCTTAACTCTGCCCTCTTTCAGCAATCCCCCTATATGCCCTGTTTACACATACATCTTTATTTTGCCAGCTGCACAGTTGATGAAATACACAAGCTCTTCACCTCTTGGTTCAACCCATTCACTCCCACGGGGATCCATCTAACACTATTAGAGGACAAAAATGTTGGAGAAAATGGGAGGCCATAGCATCTTACTTTTACTCTTTTCAAATAATGCTTGAATATGTGCATAATACATACTCTCACTGGCTCTTGGCACTATAAAATTCAGGAGGTTTCAGATCCTGGCATGCACTCACACACTTACTCTACACCCCAGAAAGAATACCACATGTGCAATTTAAGAACTATTTCAGATTTTTTTACAGCTCCCTTTCACTTACTCACATGATACCATCTCAAGCCACATTTTCACTTAACTGTCATTAAAGTATTACAATCCTGTCACATTCTACTTCAAAGTATGCATCTAGAGCATCTAGATGCATCTAGAGTCGTTTTCAACCATTGTTCATTTTTGGACTCCTAAAACATTTCAAATGGCAATGCAGACCCTTTTTGAAATCTTAGACATAGTCTACGGACCCCCAAAGGTCCACAGACCACAGTTTGAAAACCACTGATCTAGAAAGACCTTCTAAATCTTGAACACTTGCTTTCTTCTTCTTTATGCAGTGCCTGAAATGGTTCACAGCTGAGAGAGCCAATCTCAAGTCAGACTGTCAGAAAACAAGATCCATTTGAACTGATGGTATGATCTATAATTAAATTTAAAGAAAACCAGCAACAAATGTGTGCTCCTGGATCACTGTACTAGCATACCGTAAAGCCACAGTCAGTCCCCTTAGACGCTCCAGTCTATATTACCATCCAGACAAACTGGACTTAATGATGAAAGGTTATTAAACCCCCAAATCATCACACATTTCATACTCCCAGCCCAAAAGGGCCAGTCAGTTACCCCGGGTCGAGGTATACTTCAGATCTCACCAAAGACAAATCTGAAGCCAATTTCTTTAGTGAACTAAGCTAAAGATTTATTAGCTAAGAAAAAGAAATTAGAGTTTTTGAGAGGTTAAAACAGATAAAATACATTACAGGTGAATCAAAGTTTGTCGTCCAATATGATAGCAGAGGTGCAGTAATTTGCTGGTTTCCAATAGTCTCTCAGGGTTACCTAGAATGACTCTAGGGACTCAGACCAGTTGCTCAGAATTTCATCCTATCAGAATTTATCAGTCCAGAGATGCAGGATGATTCCCTTAAACCAGCATTTATAGATCTTACTCACAGCAAAAAAGCTGACAGGTGTCTCCTCTCAGGTGGGTTTTGATGAGTAGAAGCTGCTGATTGAGCTGTGAATGTCCGTTGTTGAACATGAAAGGACCCTTGCTTTGAAATTAACATTCTACTTCCTCTGCATACACAACTAATCCAGTCACAGTGACAGACATAATGCAATTGCTAGCCATTCATTACATTAGGGATGGATATGTGGGAGCAATTTAGGTATCCTTCATTAGTGTTTGTGAAGTTCTGCACACTAAGTAAATTCCAGTCTTTATAAACTAACACACTTTTTTTGATTTTAGCGTTATTTACTACAGGACATGCATTGGAGCAAATGAACAACAGGATATAGTCAAGCGTAACAGTTACATCTTACATATGAATTGGCTTGAACACATTATGACCTTTTAGTATTTCTTTGATATACATACATCAGTTAATTACCCCATTGCTCTGATTTCAGCTGGTCTGTCTGTCACAGAGTTGGTAGCCT